>NC_134887.1:4679375-4694375 GCF_041734735.1 Babylonia areolata
AGCGAAACAACTGATAATGAATGCAGAAAGTCAAAAACTTCAACGTTCTCAGTCACTTGTGAAGACACACTTTGGTGTACATAAGGCTTCATCAAGCTACAGTCAAAAATTATATGCTTAATTGTCAGGTTACTAAAGCATATTCACTTGACATTAGAACAATACTTGGTCCGTCACAAGTTATACAAAGCAATAATGGATTTCAGGTAACTTCCAGTTTTGTGAATAGGTACATTTTTTAGATTTTTTTTTTTAAGTTGTTGTGGTTAGGTTTGTTGTTTTTAAATGTCATGATAGATTATATCAGTAAGTTTCCCGCTGTACATAAGACTGGACTTGAAGAGTTAAGATTTGGAAGAGGTGTTATTAATTTATGTACATGTCTTATGTTGTTCACCGGTAAGTTGTCTATAATTGAAGGAGGTGCGAAGCCGCTTACTATTTTGTTCATGACAGCGGCCTTACTGTATTCAAGTTTTAGCTCCAGTGGGAGGATATCAAGTGACTTAGAATCATTAGGAGTTAATGAACATGTCTTTGATAGAACTAATTTCAAAGCACGTTTGTGTAATCTAACAAGAGGTTTTGGAGATTTAGCGCTAGCAGAATCCCACAACGTAGAAGCATTATCTATGACTGACTGCATGTGAGCATGAAATAATTGTTTGGGGGCATGTGTATTTAGAAAGTGTTTTATTTTTGATAATCGGAATATCTATTAAGACATTTTTACATAAGTAATATGCTCAAATCACGATAAATTATTATCAAAAACAATACCCAGAACTTTGTGTGATTTGACTTCTTCAGTTTTGATATTGGAAATGAAACTGTTGAATAGATTTGTTGACCTTTTCTGACGTTTCTGTCGAGTTGTCACTGACACGCATTCTATGCTTTTTGGCATTGAGAGGCATATGGTTATGTTCAGTCCATATAAATGATATGTTCACACTATCTTGTAAATTGGATTTCAAAACTTTCATACATGAATGGTTGGAGTGGATGGAGTTGTCATCGGAAAACATTTCACAATCTGATTTGATGTAAAGAGGTAGATTATTAATGTATAAGATAAAAAGAAAGGGGCCAAGAATATATCCTTGTGGTACACCATACCTTATTTTTTGAAGAGTTGATTTGGAAGACTTACTACAAACCAGATGTTCTCAATCTGCTAAAAATGAAGAAATAAACTGCAAAGTATTCTTAACTAAACCATAACAAGAAGGTTTCTTAATGAGAAGAGAGTGATTTAGTGCGTGAAAGGCTTTCGCAAAATCAACAAAGACAACTCCTGTAAGTTTATTACTATTTATATTCAAAAGCCATTTACCGATCATCTGTGTCAAAGCAATTTGTCAAGAATGGTTTTCTTTAAAACCAGCCTGCACTGGATAAATTAATTTATATTTGAGAGAGAGAGAGACAGACAGACAGACAGACAGACGCGCGCGCGCGCGCACACACACACACACACACACACACACACACACACACACACACATCCACACTGAGAATTTGAAATTTATTCATTTTTATTTTCTGAGGGTAACAGAGTTAACAAGACAACGCCATTTTAACTTACTGATATAATCTATCATGACATTTAAAAACAACAGCAACCTAACCACAACAATTTTTAAAAATCTATTAAAAAAAAATGTACCTATTCACAAAACTGGAAGTTACCTGAAATCCATTATTGCTTTGTATAACTTGTGACGGACCAAGTATTGTTCTAATGTAAAGTTGAATATAGAGTTAGTATTATTTGGAAATGATGATAATACAAAAACAGATGAAATATTTGACTATATCATTCTAGTGGCGAAACATTTCATCTATAAATGCAGAATAAATAAAATAAAACCATGTATAAAGTACTTCCTTACAGACCTAAGAAACATATACAAAACCGAAAAATATATACACTCGATGGAAATGATGTCCATAGCATTTTCTAGAAAATGGTACCCATACATAAAAATGATCGAAGGCAACAAGGAGGAGGAATGAAAACCACGAATGTAACGTTGTTCTTTTTTTTTCTTTTTTTCTTTTTTTTACATTTTATGCAGTGCATATGACTTTATTTGTGTGTTGGTTTTTTTTGTATAAAAACAATGTTGTGTTGTTGTTTTCCTGCTTTATAGTTTAAATAATGTATAATAACAAATAATATTATTGATAATTACAAACACAATTTTTGTATGTCCGCCTGAATGTATATATGCATTCATTAAATGTTAAACTTGAATAAAAATGTTTATTAAAAAAAAGAAGAAAAAAAAGTATTGTTCTAATGTCAAGTGCATATGCTTTAGTAACCTGACAATGAAGCATAATTTTTTTTTACTGTAGCTTGATGAAGCCTTATGTACACCAAAGTGTGTCTTCATAAGTGACTGAGAACGTTGATGTTTTTGACTTTTTCAATCATTATCAGTTGTTTCGCTTGTTAGTTTAACGTACGACTTCTCTTTCATGAAGTCCTTTTAGCAATTTCCTGTATTTAGATATAGTTTTGTTTTGTTTTTTTGTTGTTGTTTTTTCAAATTTCACGCAATCTGTTTCACTTTACCGACGGAATGATAGTTTTTTTCCTCCTTGATGTGATAAATAGTCTGTGCTCTATTGAATCTATTGAATATATTCCCTGTGATAAAATAGTACTGTTCCTCATTGTAATTAATTTTCATTCTTCGTAGCATCAAGTTCTTTCATATCAATTATGTTTGAGAACAACAGTGCAATTATGTTTAAGCATGTGTGCACTGGAATTAATTTGTTTAAACATTACAATGAGTGTGTGTGCGTACCCTTCTTCGTCTTCATGTTTTTCTTGCTGGTTGTAGTGAAGGTTTGAGTACATGTCTACTGAGCCCAGGTCATGATGATATGAGTAATTGTCTTTGTCGTCCGTGATGAACACGAAGAATGGTTTCTGATTTGAGTTTGATCATACCACTTTCACTGTCTCATCATGACAACATGATACGACTTGTTTAGAAGAAATGCTTGAGCTTTTTGTGTTCAAGTATCGAAATCACGAACGTTTCGTTTCACAGTTTGAATATTATTCATTATTGTGATGTTTGGCTGACAGCAATTAGTGCATGATGAGCACACCACTACTTCAGATGTGAACGTGGTCATTATTTTTTTCTCACAACAGATTTCTGTGTGTGAAAGTCAGGCTTCTCTCTTTCTCCAGGGAGAGGGCATCGCCACAGTACAACGCCACCTGATTTTTCTGTCTGCGAGTGTATTCGTTTGAGACTATCAATGTGAATTCGTCCATAACATTTTGCCAGAGACAACCATCCTGTGTTAATATACCCACAGTTAGTTGCCAGAGACAACCATCCTGTGTTAATATACCCACAGTTAGTTGCCAGAGACAACCATCCTGTATTAATATACCCACAGTTAGTTGCCAGAGACAACCATCCTGTGTTAATATACCCACAGTTAGTTGCCAGAGAAACCATCCTGTGTTGATATACCCACAGTTAGTTGCCAGAGACAACCATCCTGTATTAATATACCCACAGTTAGTTGCCAGAGGCAACCATCCTGTGTTAATATACCCACAGTTAGTTGCCAGAGAAACCATCCTGTGTTGATATACCCACAGTTAGTTGGCAGAGAAACCATTCTGTGTTAATATACCCACAGTTAGTTGCCAGAGAAACCATCTCTTGTTAATATACCCACAGTTAGTTGCCAGAGAAACCATCTCTTGTTAATATACCCACACAGCTCACAGCACAGCCTTTCCCCGCCGAGAACACTTGTGACCCGACCGCGTCTACCCAGACGGTATTTCTTTCCCCTGAAAACCAAGCGCGAGAATCAAATCTAACACCCCAATAATATATTTTCGCGCTTTCGTTTCCACTTCCATTGCTGTCTGCTTTTTACACTGGTAACAAATCTACTTTCTTGTTCCATCCATACAGTTGCTAATGATGTATTTATAGTGAGAATAATTTTCACACTTATCAATTACAGTGAGTAAGCATATCATCACAAATGAAACTCACGTCATATTTGCAAAACATTCCTTCTCCATTATTTTAAACTTTAACTTCATTTTAGTTACACAAGTAAATCTATCACTGATAAAAATTCAAGGAGGTTTTTCCCTATCCTAATCCTATAAAAGAACATAAATGAAGGAACTGTTTGATCTGCAGCCGTCCGCTTCGCAAATGACTGCCTACAACCTGCTCACACGCGCTCGTCCAATCGCCAAACTCACGTGAATGCAGGCCAATCAGCATTAGGAAACACCATCCAGGCAGCAAACAGGAATAGGAGCCAATGAACAGCCGGATGAAAAGAACTGTTATCAACAACACACGGACACTGAATTTCATGACACTTTTCATAAATTTTCAACAACACTTCTTCCATCATTAAAACACCATCTTTAATCATTTCATCATCATATGCAAGGCTTCCTTCTGGAACAATATAGCGAGCAACAACAGTGTGAGTGTGTTGTGTGTTTGCATGACAAAGAGACAAACAGAGAAAAAGAAGAGACACAAGAATGAAGGCAGAAGAGGAAGGGAGCCAACCACCAATGCCTCATTCTTATGACGTCACAGTCAGTTTATGACGTGTTGCCAGTGTTCTGGAACAGGGAACGAAAATGATCAGGTCAGTCAAGTGGTTCATGACGTTCTAAACTTTTTTTTCCAAGCGTTCTTCCTCGTGGATGGACCACAATAGAGGTCATCAGAGCGAAGTAACGATAACACACGACAAAACTCAGTCTTCGAAAGCTTTCCACCCTCATTTTTTGTGTGTATTACTATCCAGGGACAGTCTTTCAAGAATGTGTGCCTACACCTGCACTTACTGGAGTGACTCATGAGCAGGTTCATGAATAAATGAATGATTGAATAATATGGATACTTGTATAGTATCCTCGGTCAGAGACCAAGCTCTAAGCATTGTTGTCATTTGCACAACAGGCTACCTACCTGGGTAGAGCCGACTGACGGCTGCCATTGAGCTCTCATCATTCGTTTCAAGTGTCATTTAATCAGATTTCAGGCACGCACACATTACTCAGACAGACATATGATATTTTACGTGTATAACCGTGTTGTTTGTTTATCCCGGCATGCAGGCAGCCATACTACGTTTTCGGGATTGTTCTGGTTATGCTGGGTATGTTCTGGTTTCCATAACTCATCGAACGCTGACATGGATTACAGGATCTTTAATGTGTATATTTGACCTTCTGCGTGTGTATACACACGAAGGGTGTTCAGGCACAATCAGGTCTGCACATTATGTTGACATGGGAGATCGAAAAAAATCTCCACCTTTTACCCGCCATGCGTCGTCACCGAGATTCGAACCCGGGACCCTCAGATTGAAAGTCCAACGCTTTAACCACTCGGCTATTGCGCCCGTTAGTGCTTTGTAGCGTGCGCCTGTTCGAAATCCCGCGAGAGTGGGGAAAGTGCTTACGGTGACATGTTCCATAAACAAAGGGTTTGGTGTCATATGCCATACCATGTCATACTGGTGCAAACTGGGTCAACAGAACAAACTGACAGATGTAGTTTACAGCAGTTTGACAGGGTAAGTAGGTCTTGCATTATATTTAATTCGCAAAACAGGGAGCACAATACAAAGTACCCTTGACGTCTCTCTTTCCAAAAGCACAAGGGCTTTGCTTAAAAAGATGTTTTCTTGAAGGCTAGAAAAGTATTTAGCGATCAGAATGAAACATACCAACTTTCCAGTGGTCATGTTGATAGGTCTCAGGATGAAAGTTCTTTTCTTCACCGCAGTACAATTCCACAATAATTGCTGATGGAAAATTGTTGTTCAGCGTACAAGAACTAACACAAGAAAGTATTGTTTCAGTAACAGAGTAACAGTGGAGTGATGGCCTAGAGGTAATGCGTCCGCTTAGGAAGCAAGAGAATCTAAGCGCGCTGGTTCGAATCACGTTTCAGCCGCCGATATTTTCTCCCCCTCCACTAGACCTTGAGTGGTGGTCTGGACGCTAGTCATTCGGATGAGACGATAAACCGAGGTCCCGTGTGCAGCATGCACTTAGCGCACGTAAAAGAACCCACGGCAACAAAAGGGTTGTTCCTGGCAAAATTCTGTAGAAAAATCCACTTCAATAGGAAAAACAAATAAAACTGCACAGAGGAAAAAAAAAAACAAAAAAACTAGTGGCACTGAGTGTAGCGACGCGCTCTCCCTGGGGAGAGCAGCCCGAAGTTTACACAGAGAAATCTGTTGTGATAAAAAGAAATACAAATACAAATAACATATGGAACGAACTGCCACCCCAACTAAAATAATCATGCACCATTTAACAGTACGTCCAAGAATCAACCGGTCAATTCCTCGACCTGCTGAACCATTTTTAGGAGTTTTGACGAGTAGGAGTTTAGCATACTGTGCACGAAAGCTTGACCAAATTACACCAAGCTGTATTTTGAAGCAAAGAGGAACTGTTCAAAAGCTCCACAGCTTGTTTTGTCCCAACCCTACCAAAAGGTATGCAATTGCTATACAGCTACGATTAGGGAAATATTTATTTATCAGCGCCCTTTATTTTCTTTATATGGACTATATCATTATTATTATTATTGTTATTATTATTGTTGTTGTCGTCGTCGTTGTTGTTGTTATCCCACGACCACCAGAAGTGGAGGGTGTTGGTGATGCGTTCAGCGTGTCCATACCAGCGTTCAGGATCAGTTACAGTGATTGTCACCATGATCATCATTGTACAATCATCATCATCATCATCATTATTATTATTATCATTATTGTTATTCTTACTATAATGGTGACGCGATGGTGCGGCTATCAACACTAGACTGGGAGTGTGAATGCCAGATTTTGCGTTCAGCGGGCCATAATCTTCATGATGGTTATTTTAGTGTTCAGAAGCAGGGTCTCTGTAAGGGGGTTCACGCGTGTCAAAAGGTCCAAGGTAATATGTTTTCTTTGCGAAAAAAAAGTCAGTTTTCTTAGTGAAAAAAAAAATTCACTGTCCTGTGATATTCTCTGTCTGTTTCCGTCTCCATCAGTATGTGTCTCATGATGATGATAATGCTTATGATACAATGATGATTTTTCAGTTTTCCAAAATTGGTCAGCTCCTTCCCAGATTTGAGTGTCATATAACAATAATAATGATGATGATAGCAGCAATAATCATTATTATAAGAAAGATGATAATAATGCTGATGATGATACAGAGATGTTCGGATCTTTTTTAAAGTCGGCCTTTGGTCAGCTCCTATGCAGTGTTGAGTTTGCTCTGAGTTTCAGTGGGAAGACTAGGACCACATGACATAGCTGAGTTCAGATCAGTTACTTAAGGAGGAGTTACAGCGTTCGGACAAATCCATGTACGCTACACCACATTTGCTAAGCTGATGCCTGACATGCAGCGTGACCCAACGCGCTTAGTCAGGCCTTGAGGGAAAATGATAAGAAATGGAGTATATTTTTAAATCTAAAAAGATACAAAAGCAAATCGAAAAGTAATTATTTGTATTTGCTTTTCTTTTTATCACAACAGATTTCTCCGTGTGAAATTCGGGCTGCTCTCCGCAGGGAAAGCGCGTCGCTATAGTACAGCGCTACTCATTTTTTTGTATTTTCTCCTGCGTGCAGTTTGATTTGTTTTTTTCCAATCGAAGTGGATTTTTCTACAGAATTTTGCCAAGAGCAACTCTTTTGTTGCCGTGGGTTCTTTTACGTGCGCTAAGTGCATGCTGCACATGGGACCTCGGTTTATCGTCTTATTCGAATGACTAGCGTCCAGACCACCACTCAAGGTTTAGTGGAGGGGGAGAAAATATCGGCGGCCGAGCCGTGATTCGAACCAGCGCGCTTAGATTCTCTCGCTTCCTAGGCGGACGCGTTACCTCTAGGCCATCACTCCATTACTAGCTGATCATCATCACGCTTCCCGCAAGCGTCGTATGGGAGGTGTTGCTCAAATTTCCCAACCAACACTGCAGGTGTCTGTTTCTATCAGGTCTGGATAACACCGGGATGTATCATGCAAAGGAAGCGTAGAGTACAGCCTTCTCACGTGGTCCAAAACCTAAAACGGGCCTCCATAGCAGTATTGTCGTCATCATTATCATCCTCATTCATCATCAGTATAGCAACAACAACAACAAAATTCCCAATTCTATGCCCTTTCATGTCCTGCTCTCTTGGTGACCTCACTATCGAACATCCCCCACCCCCCACCCCATACCCCCCAATCCAACCTCCACCACTCCCCACCCCATTTGAGTCCTGTCAAAAAAAGTTTTCGGAATCTGCATATTCAAGGGAAACTATCGTTGGGGGGACGTAGTGACAGCCTATAGTTCAACTGAGGGGAGAGAGGGGGGCGGGGAGGTTTGGGGGGCCGGGGGTAGCGGGGACAATCACTCTGCTCCGCGACTAAGCCATCGTTGTTGTCAGTAGGGGGCTTAGTAAGTTGTGTCGTGCTTACGTTAAAGCAGTAGCAGTAGCTCAAGGAGGCGTCACTGCGTTCGGACAAATCCATATACAATCAAAACAATCAATACAGTTAAATCAGAACACCACCAAAGTGACGTACCAGCAACGTAGGGTCTACTTGTTTTAATTTTGTTTTTTATTATGTTTTTGTTTCTTGTTTTTTGTTCCACCATTGCACTGCAGGTTACATTTGCCAAGAAAACACATGTGAAATATCAAATTCCATATACCAGGTCATCAGAATCATGGAACACTCAATCGGATTCCACCAAAAACCATTGAAACATTACACAGCAGAAGCTGCGTCAAAGAATACAAGAACAAAAAACAAAAACACTGACAAGTTCACTTCATTGACGTTACAGTATCACATTATGTAAGAGATTTACATATTTTGCACACCCCATCTACCAACACACACACACACACACACACACACACACACACACACACACACACACACAGAGGGGGGGGGGGTCAGTTTCTCAAGGAGGCGTCACTGCGTTCGGACAAATCCGTATACCTTACACCACATCAGCCAGGCAGATGCCTGATAGCAGCATAACCCAACGCGCTTGTCAGGCCTTGAGTGCAAGCTTGTAATATATATTTGTGTACCTATCACAGTAAATTTCTTTTTACATAATTTCGGTAGAGGACAACACTCTCGTTGCCATGAGTTCTTTTTCCTGTGCGCCAAGTGCGTGCTGCATACGGGATCTAGGTTATTGTCTCATCCGAAAGACTAGACGGCCAGTTTGATTTTCTTGTCAAACTATGCAGAAAGGACTGGAGCGGGATTCGAACCCACACCCTCACGGACTCTCTGTATTGGCAGATGAGCGTCTTAACCATTCTGCCACCTTCCTCCCAAAGCAGGAAAACACACACACACACACACACACACACACACACACCACACCACAACACAACACACACACACACACACACACACACACACACACACACACACACACACACACACACAACACACACACACACACACACACACACACACACACACACACACACAACACAACACAAAACACACACACACACACACACACACAACCAACACAACACAACACAACACAAAACACACACACACACACACACACACCACACAACACACCACACACACATACACAACACAACACAACACAACACACACACACACACACACACACACACACACACACACAACACAACACAACACAACACACACACACACACACACACACACCACACAACACACCACACACACATACACAACACAACACACACACACACACACACACACACAACACACCACAACACAACACAACACAACACAACACACACACACACACACACACACACACACAACACAACACAACACAAACAAACACACACACACACACACACACACACACACACACACACCACAGAACACACCACACACACATACACAACACAACACACACACACACACACACACACACACACACACACACACACACACACACACACAACACACACACACACACACACACACACACACACACACACACACACACACACACACAACACAACACAACACAACACAACACAACGGAACACAACAACACAACACAACACACGTCATCTTTTTGAACTCAACTCTCTTCCATTCGTTTCGTTTCTCACGGCGGCAGGCAGGCAGTGGAGAGGGCGGAACAGAAGGCAGGAGCCGCTGCACGAAGAGAACCAATGGCGTTTCTCTCCAACCCCATCAACAGACCCCTGCAGGCCCTACCCAACGCGGGGTCAAGGAAGGAGACTCCTTCCATGCCCGAGGAGGAGGAGGAGGAGGAACATATGCTGACGGTGACGGTGATAGGTGGCTGCGGGTTCTTAGGACAACACCTGATCAGACTGCTGCAGATGTACTGCTCCAACGTCAGTCTAATTAAGGTGTTGGACCTCTACCCTTTCAAACCGGAGCTGCCAGGTTGGGTTTCGGTTTGTTTGTGGTGGTGGTGAGGGGGAGGACAGTGAGTGAGTGTGTGTGCGGGGGGGAGGGGGGGGGGTCTTTGTGTGTGTGTGTGTGTGTGAGGCGGGTGATGTTGTTAACCGATTTTTCACGTCTTTTAACTACAACTAACCTTTGACGAAAAAAAGTGAAGGTTTTTGAGTCCAGGGAGGTGTTTGCATTCGAGTGTGTGTGTGTGTGTGTGTGTGTGCGGGGGGCGGGGTAAGAGTGTGTGTGTGTAAGTGTGTCTGTTTGTTTGTGCGCGTGTGTGTGCGCTCGCGCACGCTCGTGTGTTTTGTTTTAAAGGGGCCGCTTAGAGCCCACGATATCAGCACGAGTTTGCGCGATGTAAGTCCATAACGTAAGTACTAAATAATAATCACCGTCATATTCATCACCATCACCATCATCACAGTCATCATTATCATCATCATCACCATTATAATCATTATCACAATCATCAGCATGATCATCAACACCATCATCACGGTCACGATCATCGTCATCAACATCATCGTCACCATCACCACCATCGTCACCATTATTATTATCACCTACACCATAGCTATCAGCACCACCACCACCATCACCACCACCACCATCATCACCATCACCGCCAACACCATCACTCTCACCATCACCATCACCACCATCGTCACCATCACCACTACCACCATCACCACCATCACCACAGCCAACACCCTCATCATCACATTCACCACCACCATCATCTTCACCATCACCATCACCACCACCATCATCATCATCACCACCATCACCATCACAGCAACCACCATCATCACCATCACCATCATCACCACCACCGTCATCGCCACCACCACCACCACCATCACCATCACCACCACCACCTTCATCACCATCACCACCATCATCACTATCACCACCATCATTACCACCATCATCACCATCATCATCACCATCACCACCACCACCTTCATCACCATCACCACCACCACCTTCATCACCATCACCACCACCATCACCATCACCACCATCATTACCACCATCATTACCACCATCTTCATCACCATCACCACCACCACCTTCATCACCATCACCACCACCATCACCTTCATCACCATCACCAACACCAGCACCCTCACCACCATCATTACCATCACCATCACCACCACCACCACTATCATCACCACCATCACCACCACCACCACCACTATCATCACCACAACCACCATCACCATCATTACCACCATCATCACCACCACCATCATCACCATCATCATTACCATCACCACCACCATCACCACCACCACCACCATCATCACCACCATCATTACCATCACCATCACCACCACCATCATCACCACCATCATTACCATCACCATCATCACCACCACCACCATCATTACCACCACCATCATCACCACCACCACCATCATTATCATCACCATCACCACCACCATCATCACCACCATCATCACCACCATCATTACCATCACCATCATTACCACCACCACCATCATCACCACCATCATTACCATCACCATCATCACCAACATCACCACCACCATCATTACCACCACCATCACCACCACCATCATTACCACCATCATTACCATCACCATCACCACCACCATCATTACCATCACCATCATCACCACCACCACCATCATCACCACCATCATTACCATCACCATCATCACCACCATCATTACCACCACCATCATCACCATCATTACCATCACCACCACCATCACCACCACCATCACCACCACCATCAGCACCACCATCATTACCATCACCATCATCACCACCACCACCATCATTACCACCACCATCATCACCATCATTACCATCACCACCACCATCACCACCACCATCACCACCACCATCATCACCACCACCACCATCATCACCACCACCACCATCATCACCACCATCATTACCACCACCATCATCACCACCACCACCCCCACCACTACCATCACCCTCACTCTCACCACAAACACCATCATCACCATCACCACCATGACCACCACCACCACCATGACCACCACCACCATCATCACCCTCACCACTATCACCACCACCACTACCATCACCACTACCACCACCATCACCATCACCACCACCATCATTACCACCACCACCATCACCATGACCACAACCATGACGCCGTGTGATGACTGTTGCAGACTACCACAACCAGAAGAAGGTGCAGGGGATCCAGGGCACGGTGACCTGTCTGGAGGACCTCAGAGCGGCCACAGCGGGCGCCACCACCGTCTTCCACCTGGCGTCCTTCACCGACCGCTCCATGTTCCCGGACACCCACTTCTTCAAATTCATCAACGTGCACGGTGAGAGACAGGTGTGTGTGTGTGTGTGTGTGTGTGTGTGTGTGTAAGTGTTTCTCTGTGAGAGAGAGAGAGAGAGAGAGGGGGGAGTGTGTGTGTGTGTGTGTGTGTGTGTGTGTGTGTGTGTAAGTGTTTCTCTGAGAGAGAGAGAGAGAGAGAGAGGGGGGGGGGAGTGTGTGTGTGTGTGTGTGTGGGTTATACTGGATGGTTGTTTTTATTGGGGGTGGAGGTGGGTCATCTTTTTTTCTTTTTTTTCTCCTTTTTTTAGTTTATTTTTTAGTTGACAATCTTGTTATAGCAAGTTCAGGGGAACGTGTCTTACACATATTAAATAAATTAATAATTTTTTTTAAAATATATATATATATATATATATATATATTGAAGACGGTGGTGGCGCCCGCTGTGACCGCCATATGCATATATATATATATATATATATATATATATATATATATATATATATATATACACACATATATATATATATATATAGAGAGAGAGAGAGAGAGAGAGAACAACAGAAGTCTTGGCACGTCTTTAAACTTGTGATCAAAATGCTGCAAATTTTCACTGTGTAACAGCTTCTTCAGGCAAGGGCACACAGACAAAAAAAGTACACACACACACACACACACACACACACACACACATATATATATATATATATATATATATATATATATATGTCGCGAGATGGATTACATTTTTTTGACCTTTTGACCCTTTTCCTATTTCGTGTGCCTGTGTGGGGATGGATTTGGATAATGTATAAACTTCGAACGCCTGTTGTTTTTATGAGCTTGAGTTTCACATAGTGTCATTTCCTGGGTTTTCACGTGCTGGGTTTTTATTTTTCCATTAAGCTGTACTCAGGGCAGCATCAGCTGAATTTTTAAAACTGTTTTTTTGGAAGTCAGACGCGCGGCAGAGCTCTCAAGAGTAACGTCCATGTGGATGTTCTGGGTGTGGCAATATGTATTGCCCAGTTGTGTATAACACCTGTGTGTGTTGAAGTTAGGTTTTCCTGACTAGCAAAGTCCACCAGGGGAACAAGTTGTTCCATGTAAGTAGCCAGTATTTATCTTCAGTTAAACGTTTAAATGTTCTCGTTCTTTTTTTTTGTGGGTGAATGCTACATTGGATAAATAGGAAGGGGTCTCTTTCGAAATGATTCTGTAAAGTGTAAAAGTGGTCGGCTAGCTTGTTTGATGTTATACGTGGTTAATTGATTTTCTTGCTGCACTGTATTAAATCATTACTCGTCCTAGTATTATGGGGGATTTTGAGTAAAATTCATTGTTGTAATTTTTCTCGTATTGTAATAGGTCTCGGATAAGTTCATTTCCCAAGTAATGGTGGTGGTAGTGCCAGTAGAAGTGGTTGTGGTGGCAGTAGTGGTAGTAGTAGTTATTGTTTTGCATTTGGTTGGGTTTTATATAAACCACTTATTGGAACTGAGCCGTGTTTGCCAAGTGCAGTGATTAAAGCAGATTTTCTTATTACGTAATTGAATTAAGTCTTAAAATCGTTATTATGATGTTTATGCTAGTTTGTGATATTACTGTCATAGTAATATTGGCCTTTTAGGCCTGTTCCTGTTCTTGTTCTTGTTCCTGTTCCTGTTCCTGTTCCTGGTATCTCCCTTTCCCGCCTGAGTCCGCTGGGATGACAGACTGGCAGCGTCCCTTCGCCAGACTCCAATAGCGTCCTGGGTTGAGCGTGGACGTTACAGCCCAGCTATTCCCTTTCGTCCCTTTTCCCTTGTTTCCCTTTTCCCAGCCCATTTCCCAGTTTGTGTGTGTGTGATGAGTATGTGTGTGTGTATGTGTGTGTGCGCGTGCATGTGTGTGTGCATTGATTGCATGAGGGCTGTATACCATAGTTTGTGACAGTATACTTTTTGTTTAGGTGTTTTCTTTATTGTCATTTGTTGTATTTGCAACTGTTTGTCGTGTAATAAAACTTAACCTTTCAAGTTCCTGATTCCTTCTGTGTGAGAAGGTAGGTCCCGTCCCAGGAGGGTCCCAGGAGGGTTGGGGCGCGACAATATATAAATATATATATACTGTCATGCAAGTGTTCAGATTATATCACAGATTGACATCAGCATACATTTGGGCCAACAGCAAAGCGAGACTTGTTTGGTCAATG
>NC_134887.1:4699375-4741875 GCF_041734735.1 Babylonia areolata
CCCTGACAATGATATGCCTGTCTTTGTCTGCCCCAACTGTCAGCGAACATTTCGTGCGCAGATTGGACTATTCAGTCATCTGC
Source organism: Babylonia areolata (assembly GCF_041734735.1). Classification (NCBI taxonomy): domain Eukaryota; kingdom Metazoa; phylum Mollusca; class Gastropoda; order Neogastropoda; family Buccinidae; genus Babylonia; species Babylonia areolata. The sequence goes on from NC_134887.1 coordinate 4,699,459, forward strand.
GCATTCACAGATAGATTCATGTGCATCCTCCCCCCCCACCCCACCACCACCCTCCCCCCATCCCCCAGCTGGATGACAACGATGGTCATCATCGATCTCGATGGACACACCACCATTTTGTCCTGTGGCTTTGTCATCCTCGTGTTGTATTTTGTCCTGTGGCTGTGTCCTCCTCGTGTTTGTTGTATTTTGTCCTGTCGCTTTGTCCTCCTCGTGTTGTATTTTGTCCTGTGGCTTTGTCCTCCTCGTGTTGTATTTTGTCCTGTGGCTTTGTCCTCCTCGTGTTGTATTTTGTCCTGTGGCTTTGTCCTCCTCGTGTTTATTGTATTTTGTCCTGTGGCTGTGTCATCCTCGTGTTTGTTGTATTTTGTCCTGTGGCTGTGTCATCCTCGTGTTTGTTGTATTTTGTCCTGTGGCTTTGTCCTCCTCGTGTTTGTTGTATTTTGTCCTGTGGCTTTGTCCTCCTCGTGTTGTATTTTGTCCTGTGGCTTTGTCCTCCTCGTGTTGTATTTTGTCCTGTGGCTTTGTCATCCTCGTGTTGTATTTTGTCCTGTGGCTTTGTCCTCCTCGTGTTGTATTTTGTCCTGTGGCTTTGTCCTCCTCGTGTTGTATTTTGTCCTGTGGCTGTGTCCTCCTCGTGTTTGTTGTATTTTGTCCTGTGGCTTTGTCCTCCTCGTGTTTGTTGTATTTTGTCCTGTGGCTTTGTCATCCTCGTGTTGTATTTTGCCCTGTGGCTTTGTCATCCTCGTGTTTGTTGTATTTTGTCCTGTGGCTTTGTCCTCCTCGTGTTCACTTGTCCTTTAAGTTCCTCGCCTTTGGTATTAGTAGTGGTAGTAATAGCAGTATTGCTGCTGCTGCTGTTGTTGTTGTTGTTGTTGTTGTTGTTGTAATCATAGCCATCATCATGATTGTCATCATCATCATCATTACTAATACTATGATTAGTAGAAGTAGTAGTAGTAGCAGTAGTTTATCATTACTACTGTCATCATCATCATGATTATTTTTTCTTCGACATCATCATCATCAGTAGTAGTAGTTGTTGTTTATCATTACCATTATCATCAGCATCATCATCTTTTTTTATCATCGTCATCAGCAGCAGCAGTAGTAGATGACCATTGTCATCATCATCATCATCATCAGTAGTAGTAGATGACCATTGGCATCATCATCTATCTGTCATTCATTATCTATCATCATCATCATCAGTCAGTAGTAGTAGTAGTAGTAGTAGATTATCATTATCATTGTCATCATCACCATCATGACTCATTCTTTATCATCATCATCATCATCATCATTTATCATCATCATCATCATCAGTAGAAGTAGAAATAGTAGTAGTAAATGGCTGACTGTCGACACACACTGTCACCCACCTCCCCAAATTCCTCAACTGTTCCCCAGTACACACCAGGCTGAGTCAGTAGTAATAGTAGTAGAAGTAGTAACAGTAGCAGTAAATGGCTGACTGTCGACCCCCCCCCCCCAACCCAACACTCCCCCACCCCCACCCCACCCACACACCCCTACCCCCCAATCCCTGAACTGCCGCCACCCCCACCCCACCCACACACCCACCCCTACCCCCCAATCCCTGAACTGCCGCCACCCCCACCCCACCCACACACCCCTACCCCCCAATCCCTGAACTGCCGCCACCCCCACCCCACCCACACACCCACCCCTACCCCCCAATCCCTGAACTGCCACCCCCCAGGGCCCCCCAGGCTGAGGACGGTGTGCCTGAGGCCCGTGAAGCTGTTCGGGGAGCTGGACTCCCTGCTGCTGCCACGCCTGGTGCGCATGGCCACTGCCAACGACGGTCACCTGCCCTGTGTGGGCACCCACATGTCCAAGGCCCACCTCATGTACGTGGGCAACGCCGCCTGGGCCTTCATCTGCGCCCACGAGACCTTGTGTCACAGGGTATTATTGTTGTTGCTGTTACTGTTATTGTTGTTATCATTATGATTATTATTATTATTGATGTTGTTGTTGTTCTTATCTTTATCGTTATCATTATTCATTATTGTCATCATTATTAAGCACTTCCGGACCGCGCGCGCGTCTGAGAAGGATCAGGAGGATGAGGAGGGGAAGGGATGATGCCTCCGCAAAAGAACATCGCTCACACACACACACACACACACACACACACACACACACACACACACACACACACACACACACACACACTCACCCCACCCACCCCCGCCCCACCCCGGTCCTCTGCATCCTCACACACCCACCCACACTTTAACCCACTTCCACACCTCCCCCCACCCCCCCATCACCCCCCACACACACACTTCGGAATTTGTTCCTAAAAGGACGTTCATAGATGCGTGCATATGTCAAAGTGATGCCGTGCTCATTCTCTCTGTCTCTCTGTCTGTCTCTGTCTCTCTCTCCCTCTCTCTCTCTCTCTCTCTCTCTCTCACACACACAAACAAACAACACACACATCCTCCCACCGTCCGCACCGTCCATGCCATAACCCAAAGAGGACCTGACATATAAAAAGGCAAATCAACGCGCCTACATTACCCCCCTCCTACCCGCAAAAAAAAGGACCTGACAACGTAGATATCAACGTAGATACCACCACCCCCACCCCCACCCCCCGCCCCCGAAATAACCCCAATCCCCGAATGCCTCCCACCCTCACCCCCCACATCCGCACACCCAAAAAAAGGATCCCGTAACGTAGATGTCAATGTCAACACGAAATACCCTCCCCATCATTCCCCCACCCCCACCAAAAAGGACCTCGCAATGTAGGTGTCAATGTCAACACGAAATGACCGCCCCCACACCCCCTCCCCACCCCCGCCCCCCAAACCACCACCCACCCCACCCAATCCAAAACAAAACCAAAAAAACCCACAACGTTGATGTCAACGTCAACATGAAATAACACTAATCCCAACGACCCACCCCCACCCCTACCCCCTAAACCCCACCCCACACAATCACCCAACCCCCCATCACCACAGAACCCCAACCAGACCAGAGATTTAGCGGAAGCCTTGCACGGCTCCTCGAGCACCCTAGGCAGCGAGTCTTCCTACGATCGCTTCCCGACGACCAGACAAGAGAAGTACGCCGCTTCCGCCGCCTCCAAGCAGCAGAAGGGGGGCTGGAAGACACCGGTGCCCACGCCAGAAAGCGCGGAGACGAGCAGGTCCGGCTCCTTGCTGGGCGAGGAGCAGGCCAGGTTGGTGGAGGGCAAGGCGTTCTTCGTCACCGACAACACCCCGCCCGTCAACTGCTTCGTCTTCATGAAGGGAATCCTGTCCCGCTACGGCTTCTTCCTCACGTCCTGGGCGCTGCCCGAAAAGTGGGCCAAGGTCAGTGTGTGTGTGTGTGTGTGTGTGTGTGTGTGACTTTGATATTGTGGCCAAGGGTCTTGAGGCCAGCATGGAGCGGGCAGCTGCAATGACAATGGAATGTTACTCCTGGAGCTGTGTACAGAGACAGGGCTCAACATCACCAACACCCGTTTCCAACAGAAAGAACTCGTTTCAAAACAACATGGTGACACCCACGCTCCAAACACTGGCACCTACTGGATTACATCTTAGTGCGCCATAAGGATGCGACAGATGTTCTACAAACGCGTGTCATATATATATGTATATATATATAGAGAGAGAGAGACAGAGAAAGAGAGAGAGATTCGGAGGAAGCACTGTATTTGATGGTATTCTACTGTATTTGATGATGATGAATATTTCACCACCACCACCACCACCACCACCATTATCATCACAATCTTCAAATTGATGTACTTGCTTGTGATGATGAAGTGTACTTGGTGGTGGTGGCTGTGGTAGTGGTTGTGGTGATCATGATGATGATGGTGGTGGTGGTGATGATGATGATGATGATGACGACGACGATGATGATGGTGTTGGTGGTCGTGGTGATGATTATGATGAGGAGGAGGATGACTTGTACAGCTTATTAATCATGAATGAGGATGAGGGGGCTGAAACCTTTCCAACCTTCCACAGCGTCTGTACAAGTTGGTGTACATCTTGCTGTGGCTCCTCTTCCCATTGGTCCACATCAACCCGCCAGTGTCGGAGGGCGAGATCCACGAGCTGTGTCACAGATACAGCTTCTCCAAGAAACTGGCCCGAGCCCAGCTGAACTACACTCCGATCTTCCCCTTCAAGGTATTAGTTCAGTTCAGTTCAGTTCAGTTACTCAAGGAGGCGTCACTGCGTTCGGGCAAATCCATATGCGCTACACCACATCTGCTAAGCAGATGCCTGACCAGCAGCGCAACCCAACGCGCTTGATCAGGCCTTGAGTGGGGAAAGAAAACAGTGCATAGATAAGTGAATAGATACATCATTAAGTGTAGCCGTGTACCGAGTGGTTCTAATAGGGTACGGACGGTACACGGCTACAAAAGTGGCGTCGCCGACAGGATTAAGATCCTTCAAAATATCTTTACGACAGGACAGAGATCCATTAAAATAGATCCAAATTATTCCCTTTAAGGTTTTAATTCTTTTATTCTTAAATTCAATCCATCCCTAAACCACAGCCCTTTACCACCAAGTGTACCTTGTTACAACTTGGCGCTGTGAGCATAGGATGTGCTAAATTCTTTAACTCACTCAGTACGGCCAGTCCTCTCTTCTCCTCTGCACAGACCCCTCGGATGTCCAGTGGGTGTCTGAATGACCCAACCTTTAGCTTCCGTCGTCGGAATTGTGGTATTCTTTGTCAACATTCACCTCTTCAGTATAAAAGCCTTCCGCTTGCAATATTTTGATGATGGTAACTGGGGTGAAACGCTGTTAACGTCGTCTCTTTCGCCGTTCGTATGGAGAGAGTTAATCTCTTATAATAAATTAAAGCTCAAAGCCAAGCTAACCATCACATAAGAAAGATTAACTGTCCCATAGTCTTTCGCGGCCATCGGGGCAGTGTAGTCCTAGCCACTGTGTCCATCGGAAGGTGGGGCCCAGTCCTCTCCTTCCGCCGTGTTAACCTTCCATCAACGGAAGTCCGGGCTAACACGTTGACACCTGGGTGGAGTGACTCTGAGGAACATCGGAGTAAAGTGCTTTTTCCCCCCAAGGACACAAGACCAGACTGAAACGAGGGGGATCGAACCCTGGCCGCTGGTGAACACTGGGTCAGAAATCCATCGCCTCAGCTGTGCCTGTTCTGATTCAACATACTAAGGACATCACCTACTTAGCCCCAAACCCCCACCCCGCCCCTCTACTGACGACAATAATCGCTCAGTCATGGAGCCAGACCCCCCTCCCCCATCCCCCACCCCACCCCTCACCCCCAGTAGTGATCCGCCACCACGTCCCTTCCCTTCTTTCTCTCGTTGAATCTTATTTTATCAACAGTATAGCCTTCATGGTTTGGGGTTTTATCGTTGCATTTTTTTTTCTTTATTTTTTTCTCTTTTTTTTATAATGACATACAGGGGGTATTAGTGTCTATGATTTGACCCCTCTGATCCATTTCTTGCTGAATCTTTGATAGCAACAGCAAGGTCAGTGAGGTCATGATAGCAACAGCAAGGTCAGCGAGGTCATGATAGCAACAGCAAGGTCAGCGAGGTCATGATAGAAACAGCAAGGTCAGCGAGGTCATGATAGCAACAGCAAGGTCAGCGAGGTCATGATAGCAACAGCAAGGTCAGCGAGGTCTTGAGAGTTTGTTGATGTTGTTTTTGTTTTGTTTCGTTATTTTGATGGAGCTGAGCAGAACCATTTCTCGAAGAACCTTTTTTTTTTCGTTTAGCTGGGCAGTGGGTGAGGGGGTGTCCGTGACCAAATTATGATTATGATCAATGAAAGGTCTATGCAACAGTATTTAAAAAAAACGCACGCAAAAACTACTACTTGGATGAATGTAGCTAGATAGATTACCACAGAGTTGTTCTGTTTCCAACCCGCAATTTTCGGGTCGACAAATACTCGTTCGTGATTGTGAGCTAATAAAAACTTGATTGGAATCGATCTACATGAGCACAGGCACCCGCGCGAATCCCCCACCCCCCTCCCATCCACCCGGCGTTCTTCGTCATTTTGTTGCTCAGCAGGATTCACGCGTGAGCCATGTGGTCTTTCCACCTTGTTCTCACATTTTTCTCTTCTATATTTTTTTCTCTTTTCCTCTTCCACTCCAATCTCTTTTCATCAGCACTAAGCTCTTGACAGTAATTTTGTTCTTCTTTTTAGTCTCCTTTTACTTCTTTCGTTGAATCCTTATATATACACATACATACACACATACATACATATGATATATATACACTGTATCACCAATAAGCTCTTGATAGCGAAGTGTATGTGTGTCTGTGTCGTTTTTATTGTTGTTTTTTCCCCTTCTTTTTTTTCTCCTTCTATTGAAGATTATGTGTGTGTGTGTGTGTGTGTGTGTGTGATCATATCCATCTATATATATAATCCTTTCACCATGTGCCACTAGAACATTATTTAATTAATTGAATAAATAACTAAATAGCTTGACCGTTTTTATAGTTTGTGTTGGCCAATTTGCTGAAGGCAGTTTGGAGCATCTATTTCTTAAAACGAAAAAAAAAAAAAAAAAAAGTAGAGGAAGAAGAAAGGTTTTTTTGTGACTTATGTAAGACCCTTTTGTTTCAGCATGTCCTCATAATTTTTTTTTTTTTTTTTTTTTTTTTTCCGTTTCACGACCCTTTAAAACGAAGAAAAAAAAATTCAGGAAGAAGAAGAAAGCTTTTTTGTGACTTACGTAAGACCCCTTTTTTTTCAGCATGTCCTCATTTTTTTTTTTTTTTTTTTTTCACGACCCTTTAACTTATTCTGTCTCACTTCCTTTTCATTGAAAGAACGCCCTGCACCGCACAGTGACGTTCTACGACAAGGAATACAAAGAAGCAATGGCGGGCTGCCTCGTTGATCAGGCTCTGGACTCTCAGCACATCAGCACCGTGCGACGCATGTCCACAGTGAAGAGGAACGTTCTCGACATGGACATGGGCGACACCGGCAAGAGGTTCCGTGGCAAGGCCGCTAAGGATCCGTGGAAGACTTTGAAGTGAAGGTTTCACCACTCTCCTTGGGTGTTGGGAAGGGTGTGTTGTGTGTGTGTGTGTGTGTGTGTGGTGTAGTGTGTTATGTGTGTGTGTGTGGTGTAGTGTGTTATGTGTGTGTGGTGTAGTGTGTTGAGTATGTGTGTGTGCGTGCGTGTGTGTGTTCATTCACTTTTGTTGTGTGTGTGCGTGTGTGTGGGGGGGGAGAAGGTGGTTGTTTTTTGTTGTTGTTGTTTTTGTTTTTTTGGGGGGCGGGGTTAATGCTATACAAATCTACCACCTCTCTCACCACTACCTCATCCATCTAGGTATATATGTGTGTGTGTGTGTGTGTGTGTGTGTGTGTGGCTGCATGCGTGGGTGTTTTTTCATTCTGGTTTAAATGATCACCACAAACTACCTATTTTTACAACTTTTTTTTTATTTTCAAGACACAGACAAAAACATGCAGATGAATAATGAAAAAAAAAAAAAAAGAGAGAAAGAAAAGCAGTAAAAATACATACCTTTTTTCACAAAAACAACAACATGATTTCAAGTCACTGCAGAAAGTAACATTCACAATTTTCATCATATCAACAATATTTTGATGAAGTCCTCTTCTCTTCAACACAATTTCCCTGTAAGTAATGACATATGTATACATATATATATACACATACCAATATTTTTACTTCTTAGGCACGTGTCCAACACATTTTATCCCTCGCTAATTTCTCCAGCTTTGTTGCTTTTTAAATGTGTCAAATATGAGGAATAAGACGTTAGTCTCTGACCATGAATAAAATTACATGGTAATTCGTAGTCATGCTTGACAAAAAGAGAGAAAAAAATCACTGAGTTCATCAGCACCAAACTTTGTGTCAAACTTATTGCTTAACGTTCTGAATGTAACCATGTGTTCAATATATTCTAAAGACATTAAACAGAATTTACACGTAAATTTCTATTCAAGCGATGAGAGAGAACAGAAAAGGGGGAGAGAAAGAGAAAGAAAAACCTGATGATGATTCATATATTTTAACAATATTCAATGGAAATAACACAAAGCTTAAACAACTGTCGAGACAGAATAATAAAAATGGTAGAGAATTAGAGGGAGGGAGACTGACAGAGAACGACTGAGAAGAAGAAGGAAAAGAAAGAGAGAGAAAAAAAAGAGAACAGAATCTGACGTTGACTTATGGCTGTGAATTCTCTTTTAGTAGTTCCAATTACAACATTTCTTGTTCTTTCCTCCTTCCTCTTCACATGACTAATCTCAGGCACAAATATGGTCAAGCATATGCACTTATGAAAAAAAAAAGAAAAAAGAAAGAATAAGAAGACATTAAATGCACTTGATAACTGTCCATATCTTTCACACATGATTTTTTTCATTCACTAATATATATATATATATATATATATATATATATATATATATAATAAAAGTGATAAAACACTAGACATAAACAGGTTTAAGACATGACACTCTCCTTTGCACAAAATTCCACATCAAAATTTCACAAAACGTGAGACAGGTGAACACCAATAAGGAGGCTGGACATTGTCGGAAATGGGATGTGGCTGGGTGTTTGGAGGGAGGGCAGGAAAGGAAGGAAGGAAGGTGATAGAAGAAAAAAAAGAAAACTCTTGACAACACACACAGCCTGATTATTTTTTCACAAATTTTATCTTGGCTCTTTCCTGAAAACCTGCTTATCATGTACAGGGTCCATCGCTCGTCTTTTATTCATCTTATTCTAAACCACATAATTGGGTAACTTCAGTGAAATCTTTCAACTCCCAAAAAGTCACATGTGACAAATACTTTGGAATTAAAGACGAGCAACAGATAGAACAGATAGAAGACCGCACATACACACAAAAAAATACATGGTGACAATCAGTAATGTTCACAAAACATGGAAGATAGTGGAAAACAATGAGCAAGAGATATGGGAAGAGAGAACACTGAACACTTAAGGATTCTAATGTGGAGAGAGAGAGAGAGAGAGAGAGAGAGAGAGAGCACAGACTGATAACTGAGAAAAGAAGTGGAAATCTTTTTAATTTTTTCTACATCATTAATAGGGGAGTGTAGGTGGAACACTACAGACCATGAACGCAAGTAAAGCAGTAATCTTGACCCCTCCTTCCCCACCCGCAACCAGTTTCTCATTTGTTGAAGTGAATGTTATGTGGAGAAGAAGTCCCTTGAAATGTATAGCTGCTTATTTTTCATTACGCATTGCATTGTACTTGCTTTCTTCTTGCTCTCCGTGTACAAGGTCGAGTACAGGACCCCACCCCCACCAAAACCTCTTAAATTATGTAGAAGCAAGAGATAATTAAAGTTTTTGAATATTGCGTGTCTGCATGTTGTTCTGTTGTGTGTCAGTGGGAGAAAAGCTGGTTGGTGTTGTTGTACGTGTGGGAGAAGATGCACATGTTTGAATAGTGAGATGTTTGCAATGAGTCTACGTACAAAGAGTTGATCCAGCTATGCTGTCATTTGCTCTCTGGATGTGATCAGGAAAGAAAATGCAGAAGGGAAAGACACATAGAGAGAGAAAAAAAAACTGTAAAGATTTTCCCACTAAAGTAGGACCAAGCTAGAGCTGGAAATGAAGATACAGAACTGATGACCAGAGAGAGTGAGGAAGAAAAGGAAAGAAGAAGAAAAGAAGAAGATACAGAACTGATGACCAGACAGAGTGAGGAAGAAAAGGAAAGAAGAAGAAAAGAAGACGATACAGAACTGATGACCAGACAGAACTGATGACCAGACAGAGTGAGGAAGAAAAGGAAAGAAGAAGAAAAGAAGAAGATACAGAACTGATGACCAGACAGAGTGAGGAAGAAAAGGAAAGAAGAAGAAAAGAAGATAAGAAAGGAAAATGGAACACAGAATCTGAAAGCACTAAGTAGTTCATGAGTTTGTGTAAACGAATGTTTTGAAGCTAAAATTCTTAGCGAGTATTCCCTTGGTCTAATGCATGTGACAGGGGTAGTAATTAAATTTGTGTACATGTCTTTTTCTTCTCGTTTGTCTGCTGTTATTTAAACAGGTAGAACAAAGAGACAAAAGCAGAGCAACCGGTAAGATGCCAGTCAAGAACAACAGCTCATTGGCAAACTGGAAGAACAACACTGGAAATAAACTGCCCCGAAGACTGTTCCAGACTGCATCACTCACGACAGACCATGACAGACAGTGACCACTGGAAAGTCCCTAATCAATTTGAAGAAGAAATGCAAGCTAAATCAGTCCACGTTTACCTCTCATATCAGCCCCATTTTATTTCAAACTCTTCATGAATGGTTACAAATCAGCCTTCATCAATGCTGAGAAGCAAAGTAACCATGTATTATTGGAAGCAAAATTCAGTCTGGGTTTGTTTTTTTTAAGTCTTTCATGATTCAAATCTTGCCTTGATGTTTTTTTTGTGATGGTTAGCAAAGCAGTTTCTTACACCTTCCAAATCGTACAGAGAAGGGAATTAGCTCAGCAGACATATTCTGTGCAAATACAGACTGTGCTCTTTGATTTCTGCACCAGTTTGGAAAATAAATTGTGCATGCATGTATTGTGTTTTAGTAAGAGTGTGTGTCTGTTCATTCGTTTCGTTTTTGTGTGGGAGTAAATGGGTGTGCACATCTTTGCAGAACAATCTCCAGACTAGCCCTGGTCTTTCCTGTTGAACGACCGCCCCTTGCAAACTTACATCAACATCCTCTCCTCCAGATCCTCCCACACAAATTGACGATAGACATCAGTACAGGAATGGATAACTGAACGAAGAGAAATCCTCCGCACAAATACATAACATATGAGCGCACAGGGACCACAAAAACAAAACACATGAAGAAAATATTCACATTCCATGCGTATTTGCACATGTGAACAAATCATTCACTGAGACCGGCACATCAAACCATGCTCGGTACTCACAATTTTAATTTGTACATGTACAAAATTCACAACACGTAACGTAAATGGATTCAGTGAAAAAGAGAGCAGTCCAGAGGGGAAATAATGGCACAAAAAAAAAAGGGGGAAGTTCGTAATTCTAAACAACACTCACTCACTCACACCCTCAACACCTCTTAATCACCACTGTACCACATCCTCCACACATCACACAAACTCCGTGTTTTTTTGCCCAAGAGACTGACTGTATGTTGTAGTTTCAACCACCAGAAAGTGTTGAACAGTGAAGTCAAGACAATGTCATTACACCTGGTCTACAGATTCACCCAACTGTGCACACTTCACTACTGTTCCATCCATGTAATCAGAATCGCTCTGAACATTGGTACCAAATTAGGTAAATTGTAATTCTACAGGAGCAGTTGTTTTTTTTAATTTCTAAAAAAGAAAGGTAAATAACAAAAATAACTTCTAGCCCACCCCACCACATCAAACCATACCAGGGCTAAAAATATTCTGGTCAACCCCTGACCCCACTCCATCACATACACATACAATCTTTTTCTTTTTTTAACGGCCACAATTACTGTATTCAGGCACCTACACACAGGATACACCTTTGGTGTCAACCATTCCATCAAACTATCTGTGTAGGACTGAGAAAAAGTTAAAATAAATAAATAAATAAATAAATAAATAAACCACTAGTGTATATATATATATATATATATATATATATATACGGATTTCACCCCTGGTACAGGGTACTCATTTAAAAAAGAAAAAAAAAGAAAGAAACCACCACACAATATAAATGTTCCATTGTTTCAAATTGTCAAGACAGGCCAAAAGCACACCAAAAAACAAAAAAAAAACCGTACAAGATTTTACCCCCAAAAAAATGTTCAAGAAGAAATCCAATTTCCAGTAGTACCAGTTAGTTTGTGCACAAATAAATAAGTTTTTAAAAGCTGTGGTTCCTTTACACCTTTTTAAAATCCTTTATTATGTTTATCAGTGTGTGTAAAATTGTAATCACCTGCTCTTGTCAACAAATACTCCAATTGGTTCCTTTCTGACATATGGGGAAAAAAAGTCAAAATCAAATGATGTAAGTTAAATGTACATGAACAGAACTGTTTCAAAGATTCAATGTGAATCATCTTTCATTATTGATCATTTTTTTCTTCCATTAAATCTGACAATCACTGATCTTGTTTCGGGATCACTCATACATGGACCACATATCTCAACAACAAAATAATACAGACACATAAAAATCAGACAATTTCCAAAACCTGATTTGTTATTCCAGAATGCAATTTGTATCTCGCAAAGTTACAGCATCCTTTGGTTTTTGTTTGTTTCATTATGTTTAGTTTTTGTTTGTTTGAAGCTTTGAACCAAAAGAATAAAGAATTGAATAAACTTTTAAAACATTTTAAACCAAGTCCTGGGGACTTCTTTTACCACACACACACACACACATACACACACCACACAGTATATTACAGCACACTGGTAACACCCTAAACTCACATCAGTCCCTACCGCCATGGAATCCAAACAGAAAAGGCAAACCTCTTGTCTCCAGTAAAAAAAAAAAAAAAAAAAAAAAGCGACCAGTACACACTTTAGCCACACCAAAGTGACACAAGCCAACCGACGCACACATGTAATGATGTTCACAGAACGCTTGACACATGCAGCCACTCAGATCCAGTGTGTCTAACTCTACCACACATCTCAGCTCTGCTCCGGTTTGTGTTTTTTGGCCGGGGGTCCGTCCTGATCCAGGGACGTCTCAGGCTCCAGCACCGGGGGCCCAGAGTCTGACAACACAGTGTTGCCTGTTATCACTGAACATATGGTGTATAATGTGTGATATGTATGTCATCACTGTGAACATGTGGGGTTGATGTATGTCATCACTGAACATGTAATGTTGATGCATGGCATCACTGAACATATACTGTTGATGTATGTCATCTCTGAACATGTGTTGATGTATGTCATCTCTGAACATGTGGTGTTGATGTATGTCATCTCTGAACATGTAATGTTGATGTATGTCATCTCTGAACATGTGGTGTTGATGCATGTCATCTCTGAACATATACTGTTGATGTATGTCATCAATGAACATGTGGTGTTGATGCATGTCATCTCTGAACATATACTGTTGATGTATGTCATCTCTGAACATGTAATGTTGATGTATGTCATCTCTGAACATGTAATGTTGATGTATGACATCTCTGAACATGTAATGTTGATGCATGTCATCACTGAACATGTGGTGTTGATGTATGTGAGCACTGAACATGTGTTGATGTATGTGACCATTGAACATATGGTTTTGATGTATGTGAGCAGTGAACATATGGTGTTGATGTATGTCATCACTGAACATGTGGTGTTGATGTATGTCATCACTGAACATGTGGTGTTGATGTATGTGAGCACTGAACATATGGTGTTGATGCATGTCATCACTGAACATATGGTGTTGATGTATGTGAGCACTGAACATGTGGTGTTGATGTATGTGAACACTGAACATATGGTGTTGATGTATGTGAGCACTGAAAGGTGATTGCACTGAACATGTGGTGTTGATGTATGTGAGCACTGAACATATGGTGTTGATGTATGTGAGCACTGAACATGTGGTGTTGATGTATGTGAACACTGAATAAATGGTGTTGATGTATGTCATCACTGAACATGTGGTGTTGATGTATGCAATCACTCTGAGCAGACTGTGTCGACACACAAGCATATTTTTTGTGCTGAAACATTATAATCCATTGTGTTCATGACTCAGCTCTTTCAAAACATCCTGAACAGAATGCTGTTTGTCAACACGCTGAACATGGTCACTGTCACGTGCGACAGTGCAGTGACGGGAGAAAAAGGAAATTTGGGTCAACTTGACCCCTCGAATATGTCATGATTTTCGTTGTTTTTTTTTTTTCTTTTTTCTTTCTTTCCATGTGTGCATGCGTGCATGTGTGTGTGCGTGTGTACGCACGCGTGCGTGTGTGTTCCTGCCCTCCCTCGTGGTCAGCTCAGGTTGTTGTTTTTTTTTCTCGTGCATGAATACCTGCAGGTTAAGCTGAGCTACAGGTTTGATGGACAAAAAAACTCACTAGTCGATGTCGTGGGCATTTGAAGATGTTTTAATCACTGACATTTGTACCCGGTCAGGGAGAGGTGGTTGTTTTTTTCAAATCCTGCTCAATTCATTTTGGAGTTTGAAAGGGTTGTTTTTTTTCTAATACGGTTCGGTTTTGGGGCCTCCAGTGCCACTGCATTTCCTGGGTCCTTGTTTTTTCCCCCTCACGAGCTCTTGAGGTGAGTCATGTTGGAAGGGAGTGAAGAGTGTTGGTTTTGTTTTGTTTTTCTTTTGACAGGGAGCTGCCACTGATATGTATTTCAGTTTTTGTTGCTGTATTTTAAAATACACTTCAATTTCAGTGCAGTATAGCTCTACCTATCCTTATGGATCCAGCTTTATGTATATCTATGTGCACACATCTGGGTTTTTTTTTTGTGTGTGTGATAAACAATTTTATTAAGACATTCAGCTGTACGTGTGGGTGTGTGCGAAACCCCTCTGCGTGTCTGCTTTAGCACATGCATCCTGTTTTTCTTGTGCTTGATTCTTGACTCAGTCTTGTTAAAGCTCTGAAGAGCATCAGACAATTCTGGAAAGTTCTGAGGGTGCCTGCATGTTCCCCAGGTGCCCGTGGTCTTCCTGGATTCATGCAACCCACCTTCCCGAGCCTCCGCCATTTTCCTGGGTGCCTGCAGCCTTCCCTAGTGTCCGAGTGTTCCTCGGGTTTGTCACTAATGTGTCCCTGCCGGACATGGAGACAGACTGCCGCCTTGCTGGATAACCTCTGTGCATGGCCTGTCTACACGGGGACTAGGACCTTCAGTGGTTGCCGGCATCTTAGCAGTTTGTCTGTGGCATGGACCATCGGTCTCAGGACCAACGTGAACCAGACATGGTTGTGCATGTGTGAGAGCGGAGGACACAAGGGGCGAGTGTGATTTTTTTTTTCAATTTGTAATATCGGTTACTAAGGTTGGGAGGGGGGATAAAGGGAAATAGTTGTTAAGGCCTCATTGCTGTTTTGGTTGTCAGTATGTCTGTGTGAGTGAGTGAATAAAGTTTTGTATTGTTTATAAATTTTTGGTGTTGGCTGCACTTCACTGAGTATGCGAGGATCCAGAGACCCATTTTTAAAAAAAATTTTCTTTTATTAGATTGCGGGGGGCCTGTCAGGTTGTAGGTGGCTCCTCAACCTTTACTGGTCACATGACAGTCACAATATACATATCTTCAAATTAATGTGTCAAAATGTCATTCCAAACACAATCTCATTTGTTAACACCTTAAAAACCCTTGGTCAATTCATCAAAATTATCAACACTTCTGGGGGAAAAAAAACAAAAAAAAAACAAAAAAACACATCGATTTATTGTGTCAATACTTTTTAAAAACAACAACAAAAACAATGTTGTCTGAACACACTAGTGTCACTATGTCGGAAAGAGCCACATCACAATGTAAGCCAACACGTTGAACACTCTGTGTCAATCCATCAAAAAATATCCAAAATACAATACTGACGTCAACACCCCATTCACTGTGCCAACACATGAACACATCCACAACACGACACGGTCTGAAAACAGTAATTAAATAAATGTCAAAGATGTCCTTGACAGAAATGCTGTTTGTGTCATGGGTTTACAAAGATGGTGTGGATGTTTCTGAAAATGCCCACAAAACAACTTTAATCAGTTTTGTTTGTCAACGCTTGGAAACTGATCCTCGGATCATCCACAATGCAGTGTGCCCTTATCAATGAAAATATTTATGAAAATTTTTAGACAATAGTCACTGAAATGATTGTGTACATCATTGCACTGCATGCAGATGTGAGCACAATCATGTGTGTGTGCATATTTTTTGACTGCCTGGTCTTTCTTAACTCACTCGGGACGACAAGTTTTCTCCCTTGCTTTTTTCCCCACAGACGGCCCATTTGTAAAGGTTTGGAAAAAAAATTACAAAAAAAACAAAATACAGAGTAAGAAAATGAAACTTTCAGAACTGGTTTATTACGTGTTGAACTATTACATAAAAAAAAAATCAAATTTCTCATCTTATTTTTACAGTTTTGCCATATGTAGAAAATACTGCCAATTTTTCACCCCGAATCACCATACCCATGCTTGCTTTCTGCATTAAATTTGCTTTCTTCTTCATCATCATCCACCTCTTCAATGTCCGACCCTTCAGTTTGTAACATTTCAAGTACTTCGGCAACCCTAAAATGTTGCCGTCACTGCCTTGTTCGCTTCACAACATTCTGAGAAGAGCCCGCTTTGCTAACAGGCTGGCACGCGAGCAGATGACCGGTCAGTGACTTTGTCAGCGTGTGTGCGAGACGGGCCACACATGGCAGGCTGGCCAATCATACCATTCGATTGTGGAGTGACCCAGAATAGCGCACTCTGCTTGGCTAATCACAAAATCACGTGTACAGCGCGTGATGGATTTTTATTTCTTGAAAATGCTATTCCATTCCGTCGTCTGAAACCGAATACATTTTATGTAGGAATGCTCATGCATTCCTTCGTCCGGAGAGAGTTAACACTCAAATGGATATGTTTCACAAACATTTTTTTGAAATAATAATAGTGAAGATGACTTTTTCAAAGATGAAGGGAATCTCCACGATAATGATTATCCTGAAACAAAACCAATGATGCACATGATATATGAAATGGAAGATCAATCACATACCATTCGTTTCTTCGTTCTGGCTTTCCTGCTTCGCTTTCTGCTCTTGCTCCTCTCGCACCATGCTCATAGCTGGAATAAAAAACAAACGTCCGTCAGTTTCATGACAAGGTTTATGACATGCTTGGAGTATCACATCTGAGCGACCACTGATCAATTAACATCTGGGCTTGATTTCCTTGAGAGGAATCCATATACAATGCACCACATCAGCTAGGCAGACTCCTGACCAGTAGCATAACCCAAAGCACTAGTCAGGCCTTGAGAAACTGAGCACATGCATTTATATATTTCAGCTTAATCACCTACGTAGCGAAACATTCTTGTTTCCAGTTGGAAGAGATGACCACAAGCATCAACAGATAATAAATCAATGGAAAGAAAGAGAGGAAATGAGAGGGAAAAAACTGAGCCATTTGGTACACAGTTTGCTGGAACGCCACACTGCTGCCAGAAAAGAGGGCACTGCATCAACATGCAGGAGAGAGGTACCGCACAAAGGCAGGTCAGAAAACACAGCTACTTTTGATTTCTCAGCTTCAGCAGATTAGTATTCCACAGGAAAGGAATCTGTGGGTCACAGTATAACATTCGTAATCAAAATCACTTTAGTTTGTGGCCCTGTGTGTCAAGTTCTGCTGCTTTGAAAAATGGAATAAGTCAGTACCTTTCTGTTGAAACTATACAAAAAAAAAAAAAACCCCTCTTATTTCTGCTTTTGTGCTTTCAAGAATCAACTGCTGTAATTCTCTTCTTACAGGCTGTCTTGAGCAAGTTCAAAAACTTCAAAACAATTCTGCCTGTCTGACTCTCAGAGTCCCATGTACTGATCACATTTCTCCTCACCTCATTACTCTGCACTGGCTTTCCACTGACCGAGAATTAAATACCAAACTTTTCGGCCTAAAAAGTATAAGGCACTACTTTTTCCCTCAAATGTGACCCCAGCGCCTTACTGGCTGTATGTACCCTGTCTGTGTCTGAAAACGAAATTCTGACATCAACTTAGGGCCACCTGTCACAACAAACTCAACATGTGACAACATTGATGATCACAATAAATGCTCCTGATCATGCTAAACAGCAACACTTTAGCTTTACCATTGTTCCATTCAACATGGTTCATGTCCACCACTGAATCAAACTGAAACCATATCGCATACCACACCAAATTTCAACTGAACATGATCGCAGTGACAGGCGCAATAGCCGAGTGGTTAAAGCGTTGGACTGTTGATCTGAGGGTCCCGGGTTCGAATCACGGTGACGGCGCCTGGTGGGTGAAGGGTGGAGATTTTTACGATCTCCCAGGTTAACATATGTGCAGACCTGCTAGTGCCTGAACCCCCTTCGTGTGTATATGCAAGCTGAAGATCAAATACGCACGTTAAAGATCCTGTAATCCATGTCAGCGTTCGGTGGGTTATGGAAACAAGAACATACCCAGCATGCACACCCCCGAAAACGGAGTATGGCTGCCTACATGGCGGGGTAAAAACGGTCATACACGTAAAAGCCCACTCATGTGCATACGAGTGAACGTGGGAGTTGTAGCCCACAAACGAAGGAGAAGAAGAAGAAGATCGCAGTGTCTGAGTTGGGTATTATCAATGGTGCAGAAGGAGAGAAATCTGAGTGGACTCATTGTTTTTCAAAAGCAGACCGCACAGCAAAATGGCAGATGGCACTGAAAGCAGGGCTTGCAGACTGGATTAACTGGACAAGTACGTTAGCAGGCAGAAAAAAGAAAAGAAGAAAAGGGTGGTGCTCTCACTGTAGCAACACACTTTCCCTGGACAGAGCAGCTCAAATTTCATACAGTAAACTCCGCTGTGACAAAAGAGCAATTTTTTTTTTTAAATCAATAAATACAAATACAGCCCTGAGCTTTAGCACTCACCCACTCTAATTTCTAGGTCACCACTCACCCACTCCAATTTCTAAGTCATCAATCACCCACTCTAATTTCTAAGTCATCAATCACCCACTCTAATTTCAAAGTCACCCACTCTTATTTCTATGTGACTACACCCATTCTAATTCTAGGTCATCACTCACCCACTCTAATTTCAAAGTCACCCACTCATATTTCTAGGTCACCACTCAAATTTCTAAGTCATCAATCACCCACTCTAATTTCAAAGTCACCCACTCTTATTTCTAGGTGACTACACCCATTCTAATTTCTAGGTCACCACTCACCAACTCTCATTTCAAAGTCATCACTACACCCATTCTAATTTCTAGGTCACCACTCACCAACTCTCATTTCTGGGTCAGCGTCGTTGGAGTCCTGGGAATACTCCGGCATGGTGTTGGACTCGGAATTCTCTGGGAAAGACATGTTGGAGTCCTCGTTCAGGTTCTCGCTGTTGCTGCCGAACGACCCTGTGGACGCCTGCGTGTTCTCCTCCGTGTAAACTGACGAGCCTGTCGCACATTGCCATTTAATGTACTGTACTGTATTTTTCAATTTGTACTGTGGTTTGTACTGTACTGTACTGTATTTCAATTTGTACTGTGGTTTGTACTGTACTGTATTTCAATATGTACTGTGGTTTGTACTGTACTGTATTTCAATATGTACTGTGGTTTGTACTGTACTGTACTGTATTTCAATATGTACTGTGGTTTGTACTGTACTGTATTTCAACTTGTACTGTGGTTTGTACTGTACTGTACTGTATTTCAATATGTACTGTGGTTTGTACTGTACTGTACGTATTTCAATATGTACTGTGGTTTGTACTGTACTGTATTTCAATATGTATTGTGGTTTGTACTGTACTGTACTGTATTTCAATATGTACTGTGGATTGTACTGTACTGTACTTTATTTTAGTGCGGTTTGTGCTGAACTGTACTGTGATTTGTATAGGGCTGTACTGTATTTCAGTTTGTACTGTGTTTTGTATTGCACTGTACTGTATTTCAATTTGCACTGAGGTCTGCACTGCATTGTACTGAACTTCAATTTGCACTGAGGTTTGCACTGCATTGTACTGAACTTCAATTTGCACTGAGGTTTGCACTGCATTGTACTGAACTTCAATTTGCACTGAGGTTTGCACTGCACTGTACTGAACTTCAATTTGCACTGAGGTTTGCACTGCACTGTACTGAACTTCAATTTGCACTGAGGTTTGCACTGCACTGTACTGAACTTCAATTTGCACTGAGGTCTGCACTGCACTGTACTGAACTTCAATTTGCACTGAGGTCTGCACTGCATTGTACTTATTTGTAGTGTGGTTTGTACTGCATTGTGATTTGTACTGTGGTTTGTAGTGCACTGTACTACATTGTGATTTGTAGTGTGGTTTGTACTGCACTGTACTGCATTGTGGTTTGTACTGCATTGTGGTTTGTACTGTGGTTTGTACTGCACTGTACTGCATTGTGATTTGTAGAGTAGTTTGTAGTGTGGTTTGTACTGCACTGTACTGCATTGTGGTTTGTAGTGTGGTTTGTACTGCACTGTACTGCATTGTGATTTGTAGAGTAGTTTGTAGTGTGGTTTGTACTGCACTGTACTACATTGTGATTTGTAGAGTAGTTTGTAGTGTGGTTTGTACTGCACTGTACTACATTGTGGTTTGTAGTGTGGTTTGTACTGCACTGTACTACATTGTGGTTTGTAGTGTGGTTTGTACTGCACTGCATTCCGGAAGAAGGAAGGTGGCCGAATGGTTAAGTCGCTCATCTGCCACTACTGTGTCCAGGAGGGTCTGGATTCGATTCCCACTCCTGCGCTTTCTCCCGAGTCTGACTGGAAAAATCAAACTGAGTGTCAGGTCATTCGGATGAGGAGCAGTGCGCACCTGGCACTCTGAAAATTCAAAAGAACCCACGGCAAGGTAAGTGTTGTCCTCTGGCAAAATTCGGCAGAAGAAAGCCACTACGACAGGCACACAAATATATCTGCCTGCATGCACTCAAGGCCTGACTAACGCATTGGGTTATGCTGCTTGCTGGTTAGGCGTCTCTGCCTAGCAGATGTGGTGAAGTGTATATGTGGAATTTGTGGGAATGTGGTGAAGCCTCCGTGAAAAACTTAAACTTACCACTGGTGGAGGTAGAGAATTATTTATTCACGTTCTCCTTGTCCAAAACTTACCATTGGTAGAGGTAGAGAATTCTTTATTCACATTCTCCTTGTCCAAAACTTACCAGTGGTGGAGGGAGAGAATTCTTTATTCACATTCTCCTTGTCCAAAACTTACCAGTGGTGGAGGGAGAGAATTCTTTATTCACATTCTCCTTGTCCAAAACTTACCAGTGGTGGAGGTAGGGAATTCTTTATTCACATTCTCCTTGTCCAAAACTTACCAGTGGTGGAGGGAGAGAATTCTTTATTCACATTCTCCTTGTCCAAAACTTACCAGTGGTGGAGGTAGAGAATTCTTTATTCACATTCTCCTTGTCCAAAACTTACCAGTGGTGGAGGGAGAGAATTCTTTATTCACATTCTCCTTGTCCAAAACTTACCAGTGGTGGAGGTAGGGAATTCTTTATTCACATTCTCCTTGTCCAAAACTTACCAGTGGTGGAGGGAGAGAATTCTTTATTCACGTTCTCCTTGTCCAAAGCTTACCATTGGTAGAGGCAGAGAATTCTTTATTCATGTTCTCCTTGTCCAAAACTTACCAGTGGTGGAGGGAGAGAATTCTTTATTCACATTTTCCTTGTCCAAAACTTACCATTGGTAGAGGCAGAGAATTCTTTATTCACATTCTCCTTGTCCAAAACTTACCTGTGGTGGAGGGAGAGAATTCTTTATTCACGTTCTCCTTGTCCAAAACTTACCATTGGTGGAGGTAGAGAATTCTTTATTCATGTTCTCCTTATCCAAAACTTACCATTGGTAGAGGCAGAGAATTCTTTATTCACGTTCTCCTTGTCCAAACCCTACCATTGGTGGAGGTAGAGAATTCTTTATTCACATTCTCCTTGTCCAAAACTTACCATTGGTGGAGGCAGAGAATTCTTTATTCACGTTCTCCTTATCCAAAACTTACCATTGGTAGAGGCAGAGAATTCTTTATTCACATTCTCCTTGTCCAAACCCTACCATTGGTGGAGGTAGAGAATTCTTTATTCACGTTCTCCTTGTCCAAAACCTACCATTGGTGGAGGCAGAGAATTCTTTATTCATGTTCTCCTTGTCCAAAACTTACCATTGGTGGAGGTGGAGAATTCTTTATTCACAGTCTCCTATTCACATTCTCCTTGTCCAAACCCTACCATTGGTGGAGGCACAGAATTCTTTATTCACGTTCTCCTTGTCCAAAATTTACCATTGGTGGAGGTATAGAATTCTTTATTCACGGTCTCCTATTCACATTCTCCTTGTCCAAAACTTACCATTGGTGGAGGCAGAGAATTCTTTATTCACGTTCTCCTTGTCCAAAACTTACCATTGGTGGAGGTGGAGAATTCTTTATTCACAGTCTCCTTTTCACATTCTTCTTGTCCAAACCCTACCATTGGTGGAGGCAGAGAATTCTTTATTCATGTTCTCCTTGTCCAAAACTTACCATTGGTAGAGGCAGAGAATTCTTTATTCACGTTCTCCTTGTCCACCTGTCCCTTCTTCCCGCCGCGTGTGTGCTTCACAGGAGCTGAGCGGATCCCTACGCGTGGCTGCAAGAGGTGAAGTACGCATTTGAAAAGAGTGCTCAGTCACATACTTTGATACACGCACACATGCACACACAAAAAGCAAATGCGTTTAGTTTCATACACTGTCACACACATGCTCCCACACAGATGACCACATGGACACACACACAGAAACACATCTAGTTTCACAAATCATCACACACATGCGCCTACACAGACTGCTTTGTCACATGCATGCACACACAAAACCGCGTCTAGTTTCACACATCACCACACGCTTGCTCCCGCACAGACTGCGTGCTTGCCTGCTTGCTTAGTCATATATGTGCACGCATGCGCACACAAAAACGCATCTAGTTTCACACACGGTCACACGCATGCTCACACAACACTAGGCATGTACACACACACGCCCACAAACAGTATGAATAAATAATACCAAATAGTTTCAGTGAACACCACCACCACCACCCTCCCACCTCACCACTGATCCATGAAAAAAATTTGAAAAAATTTATCAACTAATTTTTGCAGATTTTATCTTTTTGAAAAAATGTATTCAAAAACCAAAAATTGAAAAAAACAACAAAACAATATTTCTGTAACTGATATAGATGACAACAATCCAGTTTGGGGCTGCAATTGAGAGAATGCAGTTCTCTCCCTTTCATCTCAGTGCGAAGAAGACCCTGGTCTGAAGACACATGAACTGCAGTTCTGACTGAACGAGTCAGGAAATTTTAAATACAACCTAAAATTCCTGTATCATTCTCACTGTGTGTGTGTGTGTGTGTGTGTGTGTGTGTATGCGTGTGCGCACGCGTGTCTGTGTGTGTGTCTGTGTGTACACGTGTGTCTGTGAGTGTGAACAATGTGTGTTTGTGTGGGTTTACATATGTAAATGAGTACACATGTGTGTATGTGTGTACCGGTACATATATGTGTGTGTGTGTGTGTGCTGGACAGTTGCCCCTACTCTCTCCAAAGATCTGTTTTGCATAAAATTTTCATAGTCATACAGAGTTATGTAGAGTATCATGGCTTTACCTCACAACAGATTTCTGTGTGTAAAATTCAGGATGCTGCCCCAAGTGAAATAGCGTTTCCGCAGTGCACCATCACACCTTTGCCCCCCTATATTCCCGTCTCAAGTTTTGTTTTGTTTTTTGTTGCTGTTTTTCACTGCCGTTTTTCTCTATCAAAGCGGCTTTGCCAGAGACAACCTGTACTACTGCTGCAAGTTCTTTTATGTGATCCAGGTGCATGCTGCACTCGGAGGCCTTGGTTGATCGTCTCATCCAAGTAACTAGCACCAGACCATCACTGAAGGTCTGGAAGAGGAGGAAGTAAGTGTCCTGGTATAAATCTGCAACTCGAACCACTGGGCCACATCTACTGTTTGGTATTATACAGGTCAGTGTGTGACTGAAGTGAGAGGGGATAGAAAGAGAAAGCAAAAAACAGTCAGAGAACGAAACGAACGAATCTTTTTAATGAGGGAAGTGGAATAAGCATGCAAATGCTTTTTTACATCCAGCCCTCAGGGCAAAAAGAAATGAAATCAAAATGTTCACAAGATAACAAAAGGTTATAGAAAAACATACATGAAATTCAAATGCACTCAATTGCACAGTAGCATTTACAAGTACATAATCATGATACCTGCATTAATGACAATAACGTATATGAATATGGTAATGAGAGAGATAGAGTGAGTGAGTGAGAGAGAGAGAGAGAGAGAATGAATGAATGAAGGAAGGAAGGAAGGCAGGAATAAATGAATGATAAATGAATGAATGGATCTTATTTCCGATGGCATTAGAGTAAGCAAACAATTGCTTTCTCCAGCCCTCGAAAGGGAAAAAAGTCTAAAGAGACACAGAGAGAGACACATTACATTAAATTATTTCTGTGGATAAAAAAAAAAATTAAATAAAATTAAATTACAAAAACTTTTTTGAACTGCTTTCTGGACAGTCAACTAGTTTAAGGGTAATAACTTTGATGGAGAGATGAAAATTCTCTTACCTGTGCTGGCTCTGAAGAGGTCACTGGGAAAAGAAACATCATCATTGGTCATTTCATTTGACACCTAATGCAGTATAGCAAAACATCATTCAGAATATATTCTTATGTCTTGTGTGATGTTTAAAACTGAAAACAATCATCCAATATTGCACATAATGATAAAAATGTTCATATCATTTATCGATCAAGTATCAACATACATTTCTGCAGAAAATATGGTAAACATGATGGCTGCTTAAAACTCAACAGTTCCTACACACACACACACACACACACACACCAACACTAAAATAATGCAATCAATAAACAGAGAAACTCAAAGCCTTACATTAAAAAAAAAAAAGAAAAAGAAAATAAAGCACACACAGACATACACGCATCCAGTGACAGTATATCCTTACTCTCTTTCATCAACAATTCACTAATTAAGTAACTTCAGTCCTCTCTCCTTCATCAACAATTCACTAATTAAGTAACTTCAGTCCTCTCTCCTTCATCAACAATTCACTAATTAAGTAACTTCAGTCCTCTCTCCTTCATCAACAACTCACTAATTAAGTAACTTCAGTCCTCTCTCCTTCATCAACAATTCACTAATTAAGTAACTTAAGTCCTCTCTCCTTCATCAACAATTCACTAATTAAGTAACTTAAGTCCTCTCTCCTTCATCAACAATTCACTAATTAAGTAACTTAAGTCCTCTCTCCTTCATCAACAATTCACTAATTAAGTAACTTAAGTCCTCTCTCCTTCATCAACAATTCACTAATTAAGTAACTTAAGCCCTTTCTTCCTCAGCTTACCAGTTAACAAGAATAAATCATTTAAACTTAAATTCCAGTCACTAATTACTCTGAATCAGTGTTTTCTTCTTTTTGCTTTAAACTGAGAATGCAATTTTTTTGTTTTTAAACAAATATTTTATTTGTATTGTATCATATTGTATTGTGTTGTGTTGTGAGTGATATTTGTATTGATCTTTTGTCACAAAAGATTTCTCTAGTTTGTGTGAAATTCAGGCTGCTCTCCTCAGGGAGAGTACGTTGCTCCAGTGCAGAGACTCCAATTTTTTCCATTTTTTTCTTTTCTGCCTGCGAGTGTATGTGTTTTCCTGTGAAAGCGGATTTTTCTACAGAGTTTGGCCAGGGACAGCCTCTTTGTTGCAGTATGAGTATGTTCTTTCACGTGTGGCAAAGGCATGCCCCACACTGGACCTCAGTTTTGTCATCCCATCTGAATGACTAGCGTTCAGACCACCATGAAGGGTCTAGTACTGGGGGATGAAAATCAAAAATATGCTGGCAAGTGAGGGATTTGATCCCCTGCACTCAGATTCTTCCATGAGGCCACCACGCCACTTTTGTATTTGTATTTGTATTGCTGTTTATCACAACAGATTTCTCTGTTCTCTCTTTTCACCCAACCGTTAACGCAAAGCGAGTCGCTGTTCTCTTTTTTCACCCAACCGTTAACGCAAAGCGAGTCTCTGTTCTCTTTTTTCACCCAACCGTTAACGCAAAGCGAGTCTCTGTTCTCTCTTTTCACCCAACCGTTAACGCAAAGCGAGTCATCTTCTACAGGTGCTCTTCACAGCACTCACTTCACCACTGGCAAACAATGTTACTGTTAATGAACAAAACTTTTAACAAGATGAGTAGTAATGTTCTCTTGTGAGTCTCTACCAGCTGTCACTGACCCATCATTCAATCCTACTTTCTTTAATCTTTTCGTTTCTTCCTTTTTTCTTTCTTTTTTGTCTTTTTTCTTTTCTTTTTTTTTCTTTTCTTTTTGATAACTTTTCAATGAGTACTGATGGATACAGTTAATTCTGACAGATACTATTTTCGGTATGAAATAAAAGCAGAAGTTTGAAGGGAACAAGACTCACCTGGAACCCATTTGAAAATTTTCATAGTTGTGTCGCCAATAGTCACCCATTTCTTTTCCCTGCACAAGCAAAAAAAAAAAAAAAATTTTACATTATACACTGTGGCAAAGGAACACATCATTTTAAGCTTTAACTAAGTTTAACTTTGTTTAAATTTCAAAGCTTAGTTTTGTCAACATGATGGGGGAAAGTACCATCTTCATTAAACTTACTTACATTTGTAATAAAACAACAAACTACATATGATTAAAATAATGATTCATGTATGTTCTGCAACGAAAATGTGTGGGTATGAACACACACACACACACACACACACACATACACACAGGGTCACTAAGTCACAGACACACAGTCACAGACACAGTTACACACACAGAGAGAGAGAGAGAGAGAGAGAGAGAGAGAGAGAGAGAGAAATAGCTTTCAATTATAAAGGGGGTGGGATCAGCAAAGACTTTCATTACGTAACAATACCAGGAAATGATAAATGTTTAAATAACTTCAGTTATAACTTAATTTCATGTTGAAGACAGTGGTTGTTTTCTTTTATACATGTGTGTGTGTGTGTGTGTGTGTGTGTTGTTGTTGTTGTTGTTTTTAAATCAAATCAGATGTTTTGCATCAAAGTCTGTCTGCACACTGAGGGAAAACAGAGAAAGAGCGACTGACAAGATTGAGAAAAGTTACTTCCGATACACAAACTTCAGCCAAAGACAGGATGGAGGATTTTGGTTTCAAACTGACACCACTTCATCATCTTCACAACACTTGGTGAAAGTCACATGTACGTAGCCCGCAACATTCCAATGCTACTCTCTGATTTTAGATGTCTGAAGAATCTCATGCCCATAAACCCACTGATAAAATCATATTTTGATAAAGCAAAAACACATATATACAGAAGTCACAGGTATAACCGAAATGTGTGCAAACACTATGACACATCTCATATTCTGAAAGTAAAGATAATAAAACTACATGAGACACGTCTTCTTTATTCTGCAGTGGGAAAAGATATAAAATGATTTAACTTGAGATCTGTTCAGTGTCAGTTAAGAGTAAACAAAAAATAGATACTGAGAAAAATGTTGATATTCCAATGAAAATGATATAATGATATAATAATGATAATAATAAAAAGAAAATTATTTTAAAAAAAGAAAAAGAAAAAAAAGAACAAGCACACTGACTGCTCATTAATGCCCTGTGGGAATAGAATTTTGTGAGCAGGAGTGGCTGGGAATCAAAACAGGTGTCTTCAACACCTACAAGGATAAACAAGAGAGGCAAGGCCTTCAAGACTCACCTGTGATAAATTAAGTCCCCTAGCATTAATTACAGAGTAATTTCCCTTTTTTACAATCTGCACCAAAACGTTTGCAAAATAAATAAAAATTCCATGCTTAGCAAAAGCAGTTCCTGTTTGAACAAAAAATGATAATAATGACTGCTCTTGTTGTTGTGTCAGAATAAGAGGTCAAAGTGCCAAGTTTGAGAATACAAAAAATATAACAGTAAATGCAGTTTGCAAGTAATTAGGATTCTTTTTTTCTTTCTTTTTTTTTTTTTTTGTGCCCATCCCAGAGGTGCAATATTGTTTTAAACAAGATGACTGGAAAGAACTGAATTTTTTCCTATTTTTATGCCAAATTTGGTGTCAACTGACAAAGTATTTGCAGAGAAAATGTCAATGTTAAAGTTTACCACGGACACACAGACACACACACACACACACAGACAACCGAACACCGGGTTAAAACATAGACTCACTTTGTTTACACAAGTGAGTCAAAAATACCCACCTGAAAGACTATCCAGAACAACAAAACCCTCTGGCAGACAGGTGGAAATGCTCTCTCCACATGTGTCTGCTGGGCAGCCAAGGCCTGACTGTGTCAGTGGAAGAGTGACTGAGCTGTAAACTTCAGTGCAGACCACCTACACTTCCCCCTCCCCTTTTTCACTGAGAGTGACAAGACATGCTCTGTGAAGGCAGCCAGTCACTGGCAGATCTGACTTGAAATTTTCTGTGGGGCTGTTTATCTATTCTTATAATTATTTAGTAATGAAACAATTACGTCCTCTTTTCCTATGGAATAACTAAACCTCTCAAGTAATGAACCAAATCTGATGACTTGTCATAGCTCAACCAGTCATCACTTTCACTGATTGAGCGTCTCTTCAGTTCAGTTCAGTTACTCATGGAGGTGTCACAGCGTTGGGACAAATCCATATACGCTACACCAGATCTAGATGCTAAGCAGATGCTTGACCAGCAGCATAACCCAATATTCTCAGGTATAAAAAAAAAAATTGTCATCAAATTAAAGAATAAAATAAATTTTCAAAAATTATTAAATAAATATAATATAAAATAAAAATAATTAAGCAAAGTCTCTTTCATTAAGGAGGGCATGCAGACTTAAAGGGGATGTAAATAGAGTTTGTTTTTTTGTTGGTTTTTTTCAATCTTCTCATCTGGGAATTTCTTGCCCTGACCAACGATTTGAACTCTGTGTGTGTGTGTGTGCGCAGGTACATAAAATGATTCACAGCTCTTCTCCACAATGGAAGTGGATGGACATTTGTGTCACACACACGCACACACTCACACCACACAATGTAAAGGGGTGTGGATCATGCTTGCCTGCACGTTATGCATGACCTGAACTTGGTGGAACACTGAACACCGCCCTCCCCTGTACCAACCACACAGGTGTTCCCTCCCCCCCCCCCCCCCCCAACCCCCTCACAGGTGAGCGTTAACTGGTGTGCTGCCTGTGTTACTCCTTGCTTGGCCGTTTCTCAACATGTCAACTGTATTGATAGCTTAAAGCCGAGCCCACCAGTCTGTTTTGCTCAGCACACAATAGGGAAGGAATATGCAATGACTGAGCCAGCCAGCGTGTGTACACACACACGCACACACACAGACACACACACGCACGCCTCCCTTTCCACACACGCTTCCCTTTACCTTCCCTCCACTCCTTTTCATGTTTTGCCGGCTTGCCACTTGTCTAAAAATAGCCCCTGTGCCCAAGCCTTCTTGTGGCAGCCCAGCTCTCTCTCTCTCTCTCTCGGCGACAGGCCTAACGAGGTGGTACGCCTGACAATCATAGTAACTGGGTAATTCCCATCTGTTCTCTTTCTCTTTCCTTTCCCACCCTCCACCTCCCCGCCCACGCTTTTGGACTTGGCTCTGAGCCCAAAATAAACCCGCATACACACACACACGCACAAAAAGTATTGAGGATTTCTGGAGGGGGGAAGTCAAAAGCTATTCTGTGCAGCAAGGCCAGCCCAGTCTGCGAGCCGCCCATGCAGCAGTATTGATCAGAGATGCTTTCTTCAGGCAGCCAGCCTGACTCCCTGCTGTTCTGCTTCCATACCAATTCTTTCCTCCTCCTTTTGCTGTGTCTTGTGGAACCAGAGTCAATGCCAGACCCGTCAGAATCTGACTGAATGATGTTCATGTTCTGATGTTGCTATATAGTGATGAATGGTTCATTATCTATTACAAAAGCGGGAGGGAGGGGAGGGGTGAAAATCTCTATAATACACACCACTTCTATAATTTGTTTAACCTGTTCTTGAAAAGGGGGCAAAGAACAAATGCAGAATTACAATTCATACTATACAAACCGGGCAACCCAATGCAAATAAAATGTTCTGTTTTGCCCTCTTAGTCTGCTGACTCAAATTACTGTTCTGCTGAACAGTCAATCAGCAATGCATGCACATGAATCAAAAAGTACAGCAGAATTTCCAACAAGATTTGAAGCTGCCTGTGAAATGAAATCATGTTTCAGCTCTTCCAAGAACATGTCACAAATTTACAATCCCATGACTTCATATGTGATTCAGGTTCCCACCCCCCAATCCACCCCCAGTGCATGAACAATACTAAGTGGATGTTGGTACATGGTGGTTTTTTTCAGCAAACCCTATACATCTTGCTGCCTTTTTCTTCAAAGGCAACAGATTTTCTTTTCTTTAAAGAAATAAAACTGATAACTATTTTTTTTTAATAATTTAATTGTACCACTACCGGACGCAAGAATGACTTAAATCTGCACTGTTCTACAACATTCACTAGTTATAACTCACAAGTTTACATTAGCTGGTCTGGTACTGTACAACTGGTACTTCAGTCTGCAGAGAAAGTGAAAATCAAAACAGCTAACAGCTTATATTTCTTTCATATTTCATTCAAATCCAGTTTCCATACATGCATACATGAGTGTGTTGAGATTGTGTAGGTGGTTGTGTGTGTGTGTGTGTGTGTGTGTGTGTGTGTGAGAGAGAGATAGTGTGTGTGTGTGTGTGTGTGTGTGTGTGTGTGTGTGTGTGTGTGTGTGTGAGTGAGTGAGTGAGTGAGCGAGTGTGTGTGTGTGTCTGTGTGTGTGTGTGTGTGTGTGTGTGACAGCATGAGCAGGTCCCCATTCCTGCATCATCACTATGTGTGTTCTGTGCGCACATGCATTTTTATTTTATTTTTTTATATATATGTGAAATCTGAAGCATCATACATTCCATTGAAACTGTCACTCAGTCAGCCTGCCAAAATAAACAACAGACACTGACTCAGAAAAAAAAAAAATCTCTCTGGTGCCAGGATTTAAAGCATGCTGAAAAAGGCAATGTAAACAAACCAAACTGGACATGGTGAAACTAGCATCCAGGAAAGGCAAAGCAAGAACATAGTAGACAATCAATCTTTTACTTAAAAAAAATGGGATGATCAACCAAACCAATTATATGAAACTTCATTACTTTGTTTAAATGTGTCAATTAAATAAACATTTTTATTGCATGTGTGTGTTACTGTGTAATCATTTCATCCTAATTATTCAAAACAATTATTTAGATACTCTTAAGTTTGGCCTGCAATACACAAAAATCCATTCCATATATATATGTTCCATTCATTTCAAAGTAGTAAACTGTACTACTTGCTCTAACAAAAATGATATTGAGATGCACCTAACAAAACTAACTATAACTGTGGTCTAGTGTGGATCATGTACTTTTGCTCTTTTCTAAATGCAAGGACAAAAACACAAGCGACAACAGATAAAAACAAGTTTAGTAAAGATCAACAGATAATGAGGCCTGCAGATGAAATGATTAACAAATAGTAAAGTCAGAGTGGTAACTCTCTCTACTATTTGTTTAGTAAAGATCGTTTAAAACCCGAAATCATAACTGTGATCAGAACACAAACTGAACTTGTCTTGATTCAGCTCTGTATATGAGCAGCAGACAATCTCTTGTGACTGCTTCGACTTTCGTTCTTTCGAAATCCGTATGAAATCAACCATGTAGCGAAAGTGACAAAACATGTACTCTCAATGCTGATTAGAGGTTTTCTGTAGTTAATCAAAACACGATAATCCCCAGATGGAAAAAGGCAAAGATTCACACAAGCCTAGACAGAGAAAGAGGAAAAAAATTCACTACGTCCGCCATTGGGTGTACAAAGCCAAGGCAGCCTGACCTACAATTCACAAAATGCCACCGAACTGCCCCCCTTGCCTTCCCTCTCCGTCTGACTGCTTTGAAACAAGGTGTAAATAGCACCACGTGTCTACCGATGCCGCTGTGCGCTTTGCGGAGGGAGGGAGGGAGGCCAACCCATGCCACTAGCGATCGTCAAACTTATCAACGATGGCAACAAGAACAAAGACACTGACGCGCCACTACCCTGCCACATAACATGGTTGGAAGTCGACGTAGACAGAAGCCCCCAGGTTTCGACAAGTCTACTCACCATTTCCTCACTTTATCAATGGCATTGATCACTCTCTTGATGTCTTCTTTTGCCCGACTGCGGGTTTCGGCTCTCACTGACCGCGACAACATTCTATCGAGTGAAGTTACGCTTTGTAATCAAAGCTGAAGCTTTGGGTTCTCGCCAGGGCCAAAAAAAAAAGTACGATTATGGCACAAGTTCCCGGATGCTCTCGAGGCAGACGGCACGCGTTTCTAATGGTATTGGACGCGCACGCAACTTCAAGGGAGACAACATGGGAAATTATTTGGCAACGTCGGTATTTTCTTCCTTTCGTCCCTTGTCTCTTGCTGCATGCATGACCCACAATACTTTGATAAATAGATAAATAAATAAATAGATAAAAAGAAAAATACAATACATAATAGTCAAAACTGGATAGATAAACTAAAAGGAAATTTAAAAAATAAAATTTACGAGTAACACTTGTTTGTTTTTTGGTTTTTTTTTGGGGGGTGGGGGGGGTGGGGGGGGGTTGTGTGTGTGTGTGTTTTTGGTAGTTGTTTTTTTGTTTGTTTTTAATAGATAATGGTGGACTGGAAGAAAAACCATGGAGAGTTTCAGTTTCTGTTATTATGCTGCATCATGTCTGCTGAAAAAAGGAAAAAAAAACAAGATAACAACACTGATAAATTGAAATAGAACACTCAAACAAACAAAAATGTCTCAACGAGGGGCCATTGTGTACAGTCAAATCCATACATATATATAAATGTATATGTGTGTGTGTGTGTGTGTGTGTGTGTGTGTGTGTGTGCGTGTGTGTGTGTGTACATATGTATGCCGCACCACATCTGCTAAACAGATTCCTGACCAGCAGCATATACCAACGCGTTTAGGCTTTGAGTACATGCATATATGATTTGTGTATCTCCCAGTATTTGTGCCGGAGAATGTTGCCAGAGCCAGCCTGGGCCAGGGCAACACTGATACACTTAGTACGCTGCCATGGGCTATTTTACAGTGCCCCAAGTACATGCTGCACACAGGACCTCAGTTGATCGTCTCAGACGTCCGTGACAGACGCTCCGGCACAGCTGAGTTTGATTTTCCAGTCTGTCTTGAGAGAGATTGGCCGATCAGCGTCTTTTCTGACCATTCTGCCGCCTTCACAGTACATTAAAATAGTTTGAAAGAAGGCAAAGGACCGACATGAAACACTGAAGGACTGAAAACCAAACATTGATAGGCCCGACTGCCGGCTCCCTGAGTGAACCCGGTGCGCACTGCACACCCACACCCGCATCTCGGAACTTGGTATACGGACAATGTCCCTCAGTTTTTTCTGATACCCTTAAAAGTTTGTTGTCGAAGAGGTAGACCTATTTATGTCCAAAGTGTTTTATCATTTCAATGAACTATAGTTTTCCGACCAGGCAACTAAGGTTGTTGTTGATGGTGAACGATTTTTTTCGTCTTGTCACTGAGACTCGGTGATAGGATTACTGAGATGAAAAAATGAAGATAAATAGAAATGAAACAAACAAATAATTTAAGTAACACTGAGAAAAAAGGGGGTGGGTGAGAGTTGAAAGGGTGATGGTGTTACGGTATGATATTAACTAGATACATGATGTGTGTGTGTGTGTGTGTGTGTGTGTGTGTGTGTGTGTGTGGAGAGAGAGAGAGACAGAGAGACAGAGAGATAGAGATCGAAGTATCGCCTTCAGTTAGCTGACACTCATGTCCTATAGCTGTTCCGCCGGTGTCAGGTGCCACCTAAAGTTAGATCCTCAATGACCAGGTTTCAGCTTCCAGGTCAGGTCAGTTGCACTGAGATGCTCAGTATATTGTCAATAGATCGCACCATTCAGAGGAATACCCCAGTAAAGCCCGTATAGTAAGCAAAATCAACCGCATGAATTCAGTACGACACCAAATCACACATGCTTAACTGACCAGCTGTTGCAGTGCGGACGGCCGGCGCTACGGGGCCTGTGCACAGAGACATGACACGATAGTGTGCAGAAAGAAGCTATATAGGCCTACAGGTAAACGGAGGTTATTATAGTCACCGACTAATAACAGTTTTCGTAGCTGCCGTAGTGTCTTCGTCGGGAAAGAACAGCGGCAGCATGGCGGACCGAGACGCTTATCTGCCAATGTATGGCCGTGATCGAGGGTCTAGGTTCGAATCTGTCTCCGAGTCGATAGTAACTTGACGGATAAAAGGTTTTAGTCACCCACTGATAATTTTCATGGCTGTCTTCGCCTGGAAAGAATGAAAGAATAGTGAAGACACTTTTCTGCAAATACATGGCCGTGTGATGGTCCACTGAGGTTCGAATCCGTCTCTGTCTGTTTAGCCTGGGCCTTCAAGTCAAGTTTCTCCCCGCCGACTGACTCCGTGGTAAATCGCCGCCGGTGGGAAAACCGCGTGTAGCGGTCATTCGGATGAGACTCAGTGACGATAGTACACTGAGGTCACGGTCCCGTACCACTGCAGTGCCACGGTGCAGCACACAGCTGAGTTTGGTGCACTGAACTACCGTGGACTGGGAACCCACTGACGTCGACAAGTGCGCGGACGGGCGCAATAGCCGAGTGGTTAAAGCGTTGGACTGTCAATCTGAGGGTCCCGGGTTCGAATCACGGTGACGGCGCCTGGTGGGTAAAGGGTGGAGATTTTTACGATCTCCCAGGTCAACATATGTGCAGACCTGCTAGTGCCTGAACCCCCTTCGTGTGTATATGCAAGCAGAAGATCAAATACGCACGTTAAAGATCCTGTAATCCATGTCAGTGTTCGGTGGGTTATGGAAACAAGAACATACCCAGCATGACACCCCCGAAATCGGACAATGGCTGCCTACATGGCGGGGTAAAAACGGTCATACACGTAAAAGCCCACTTGTGTGCATACGAGTGAACGCAGAAAAAGAAGAAGAAGAAGACAAGTGCGCGGCTGGCTCTCGGCAGTGGATGCAAAGTCAAACCATGTAACGGAAGTTCATCGCGGCTGTGATAGGCCCCGTATATATGTACATCAGGCTTATATCACAGAACAGCATGCGTTTGGGCCACTGCCAACAGCAAAGTGCATGAGCGCTGAATTATCGATGGTTTTCCCATTGCAATGGGAAATCGTTTACAGCTTAGTCTTTAATGAAGGACCGTGGCAATGACTCTCAAACTAGGAGGCATGGGATTGCACTGGCTCTAGCAGTGCTGCAGCCTCGGGGTCTAGTTGGCCTTCAGTTCAGTCACTCAGTTGGGAACCATCCCCGCCGGCCGCCGACCCGCCTCCTAAAATTATCCTCTTGGCCGACTGGAGAGAGTAGGGATGCAACTTGTCGGACACTCGATCTCCGCGGTCCCTACTATCACATTGCCTATAGCAGTCTTAGAAGCTCTCGGAACAAGGAAGGGCAGATGGCAATGAGCGTGGAAACGATAACTGAAGCCAGCCTTCTTCATGAGTGATGTCCGGACAGACCCAGGCAGTACAGCAATTAACAGATTACATCACCACAGGGTCAGCTGAGTACAAATGGACTCACACACTCCGAGGCCAGTCGGTCCAGCACGTAGGGGCATCAGGCAATAGTGAGGTCCGTTATGCTGGACATGTCCGAGAGCACTAAGAAAGCAAGCCAGCGATGTATAACTCCCAGCTGAGATAATGCGGCCGGACGGCAGGCAAATGAATACATTCCAGAGATGTAGGCGAGTGATTATTTTTCATTAACGTGGAATACCAGTGGGGAGATTGGCCATTTCCGGGCTATATATAAGGCTGAACAGAGCAGACCCGAGGAGCAGACCCCAGGAGCAGACCCGAAGAGAAAGGCCAGAGTAAACCCTTAGAAGACCGGTCTGCAGCTAGATGATGATTTCAAGAGGTATGTGACGTGTTAGATTCTGTCAACATAGGCAGTAGTTAAGTTAGGACAGGTCGTAGGATGTCTATGTTGATGACTGATGAATGCTGTTATGGATAGTTAAGTGATATGATGTTTAGCCCAAGAATGTTGAGAATATGTGACTGAATAAACAAAGGATCGAGAAATGAATCAAGTCTTCAGAACTTGTCAGTTTTTATATGTTGTGAAATTATTCCCTCTCGTCACAGTCTATTTCATGGTGGTGTGTCTTATTCATTTGTTAGTTCGAGCCTACTCTACCTTTCCACATCTCTTAGATGGTAGGCTTTCCTCCCTGTATGAAATCTTATTGTGTCAGGTAACGTTGGGCAACAAACATCAGGGAACCAAACGAAATCAGAGAGAATAGACTGCATTCCCCGGAGTTGAAATGTTCTAGGAATAAGTTAGAATTTACAGTTGATGGAGACAGTAATATTCACTGATCTGACAGTTTGTGGACACGACCTTTCAATTCCATTTAGTGTAAAACACTCACAGGGTAATAACGGCACCTTTTCACCCGAGTGATAGTAACGACGCAATACACCCGAGTGATAGTGCAATCGCCCGTGTGATAGTTGGTGGAGATGCTAGACTTTCCCCCTCGTCTCTTTGCTAAGCAGTAAGAGTGCTAAAATAAATAAATAAATAAATAAAAATTTAAAAAAAACAAACCTAGCCAACTTATTGCCTCAGTGAAAGTTACTGGTCAGCGTGTAGTGGGTTAGTCACTCAACAGGAGACAGAACCCTGTCCACAAGTCAGTTATTGATTGCTGACCAGTCGTGCAGTGTGTGTGAGCGTGTCGGCTGGTCACTGGCCTCGCGGTCACTCATTGGTCAACAGCCGCGGCGGTCCGCGTGGCGCTTCATGCGTGCCGCGAGATGCGGGCTATCCTACCGTTTGTGGGCGATTTAGCCAGTTCACTGTTCGGTGTCGCCACTTCTTCGGATGTTAGGAAACTTCAGAAACATGTGTCAAGACTGTATAAAATGCAGATTTCATCATCAGCTGGATCTGTTGCTTTTCTTAATAAAGTATCGTCTTACATGAAGACTTCAAACCACAGGATGGATAATTTAATAGGATCAATCATGTCCATACATTCACGCATGGACAACATTACTGACATACCAGAACCAACACACACAACACGCAGTTCTGTCTCTTGTCCCCATAGTGTTCTCCAAGTTACAACAGATTACTCGTCTGGAACGCTGACTGGAATCACTCCTGCTGGGCGTTACCTCTCTCACACACCGACAACTGTCCCCAATGCTCATTGATCATAACACGCTCACTCGCACTCTGCATGACATACAACGTACACTTTCTCGCACTCACCCAGCCTTCAAAGTAGTTCATGTGGACCCTAGATACTGTTACCATTCATCCCGTGTCTTGTATGCAGGTCAGGTTGAACAGATATTGATAGTGATAGTTACGTTCCAATTGCCTCCACCACTACACGCTTTGACCTTTATCAAGTAATGACGTTTCCTGTTCCCTTTAATGCTTCCAGCTCACATGCTACATTAGTAACTAATTTACCTGATTTTGTTGCTGTCCCTACAGATCAGCATTATATCATAGAGTTAACCACTTCTCAGATGTTGCTATGTCACGGGACTCATAACAAATTCTGTCCTGACAAGTTTCCTCACCATGCTATTTCTGATCAATCTTGCGCTTCAGCTATGATACGGAAAACTGACGTTAGAAGACACTGTAAATTCGATTTTGTAGAAGCTGCTATTGTTCCCTCTATCATTGAGCTAGACGAAGGCACCTTGTTACTCACTAATATTTCAGACATAATTTTGACTTGTCATAATGAGGTGACCAGAAAACCAGGTTGCTCGTTTTGCGTAATGAAACTTCCATGTTTTTGTTCAGTTTTAGCAGGTAGTTTTTCATTTTCCCCTCGCTTAGCGGCATGTCAAGACACATCCCCCATAACACTTGCTACCAGCCCTGGTATTAACCTTGCTTTACTCCAGCAATTTTTTAACCATTCCAGTATTTCAGATGTTAACTCTGATCAATTATACCGCTTTCAGACGTTTCCTACTCCATTCCCCATTTAAGAATAGCATCATCAGAAGCTTATAAACAGCACATCCGAAATGATCAACGACTAAGAATGAGTCTCAATGCTATCACTGATCATATGAAACAAGGAAAAACTGTTTATCGGAATCTGTTTGATGCTTATATGCTCTCAGGTGACTCCGTTCACATCCCTCAGTCCATGGCAATTGTCTCATATTCTGTCCTACATCTCTTTTGGTTTAGTTATTCTGCTGTTCATCAGCATGTTTGTTGTGTGTCGGAAACTTCGGTCCTTGTTACTGTTAGTTGCTGTTACCCACACCCCCACAGTTAGAGCTTCCAATCCCTTCTTGACCTGGTCCGACCCCAATCTTCCATCGGAATCGAGTAATCTCCCTGGTTTAGATGCAGAATCCCCTGTCCCCACCTCCTTCACTATCGTCGATCATTCCATTGTTTTCACCCAAGTTTTCATTTGTATTTTGCCGATCGCTGTTATCATTCTACACATTAAAATGACTTTTCGCTCCCTTACCTATTCCTCCGAAGTGATGTTAGAGACCTGTGGTACTACTCAGCGTGTGAATGTGTTTATGTGTTCTGTTGCCAAATGTCCTGGTGATTATTGTATTCCCTGTCCCACCTGCCTGGAATCCCTGTCTATTGTCCCTGTTAATTATTTTTGGGGAGAACTTCATCTTACCTGGCCTCACCTTATGCTTAAGGATCGACGAACTAGCCAGGAGATTAGTCTTCCTCGAGTGGTCAAGCTGTCCGTCTTTGAACATTTTAAGATAAAACAGATTACAGAGAAGGACTATACAGTCTTTCTAAAAATTAAACATGGAGATACTGCTACCTATCTCCGGAAACCGGTAGTGGAACCCCCAGTCTCAGCAGCACCCAACCAAGCAGACTCCCTGCCCCCCAGTGAGAACGAACCCTTGTATCCTCGCCTTCATGACGGGCAGAGCAATTCCCAACATTAACATACTCTTTTCCAATGTCATCAAGTCCTTACACCCTACCATATATATTTTTTTCTGTTTTTTTTTCTTCTCCTTCGATTATTTTTCTTTGACGCCCTCTATCTTTATGTCGTCCTAACCTGTACCACTCCACACACCACTTCCCCAGACTAGATTCAAAATGCTTTTATATCAAGGTCTCTCTATGATTATGTTTATCATGTTATGTGAGCCACGTATATATACTTTTTGTTCCCTTTTCCAGTTCGTAGGTTTGTATGTTACTGCGTATGTATGAGTCTGTGTGCTCGACATCACTGGTGCGGGATTGTCAATTTACTCCATACCCAAACCCAATTCCTAAGCTCAAACGAAACAAACAAACAAAAAAGTGTAGGTGAGCGAAGGATGTACCATGTTTTGATTCATAGCTATTGGTCATTATTTTCTGGTACCGAAAGCCTGAGTCTGCAAGACGAGATACTCCTCACTGCATTAAGAAACGTCACTGTAATACCTTGATTCCCTCCCCTCATTTCACATCTTTCCCCATCCACTGAGTATTTCAGTGGCCTTTCTTTGCACCACCTGAACACACAAAAAAAAGAAAAAGAAAAAAAAAAGAAAAGAAAAGGAATTCATCATTTTACTATTTGTCAACTATCAGTTAACACATGATAACGCAAAAACGACCCTTGCCTTGCATTCTTGTACTTTCTGTGTTTACATGTCGTTACAGAACAATAATTATGTATCTTGTTTGTATTATTTGCATGTCATTTTAAATCTGCATTTTCAAAGGACCATTGGTGTGTCTATGTCATCATACTGTAACAATGAATGCTTGATTCTACATGTCTTCTATGTTTATGTGTTATTTTGGTTTTGGATGTCGTATTCGCATTCGGAAGTAAAGTATGCCACGGACAGTGTATCTCTCAAACGGACAACAAACGCATCATATTGCAAGGAATTCATGAGTTGGCTCTGTGTCTCGATCTACAAGTGAATTGACATTTAAGTTCTTGTGTGCGAAGTGTGACCTCCTCAGGACTCTGTGTGCCACGTGCACTATGTCTAAAGATAACCAGTGAACGTCTTCAAGATCATCACCAAATTCATGGAATGGACTTTTTCCCAATGGACTGCAACAGTGCTTGTGTTTTGGACAATGTGTAATCTTGTATGGTGTGTACTATATATACTTGTGAAAGTGTAGTGGATATTTTGATGTTTCACAAAGTATTTTGTTTCTTCTTCATTCATACTCCTCATATATTTTTTTTTTCAAACGGAAATATTTACACCCCGAATCCATATTCATGTTCGCAACCTGGCAGCAAACTTGTTTTTGGACAGGACATATTGAAATTGAAGTTGCCAACCGTTATTTTTGGTGTTGTGTTTTGGTGTACTTTTACAATTTCAGACTTTTTTTAATTAATACTGTTCATTATGTGTCTTCAGTATTGTGTGGTTTCATATCAAACACCTCATTGTTGTCCTTTACCGTTATTCCAAATTTACATCAACATTTTGCATGTGCGTAATGCATTGTGAGTTACGGGATATACTTGAATTTGTTTAGAACTATAATTAATGTACTTGAGGCAGTTTCTCGTAAATTTGTAATACGACAAGAATCAGCTTTTACTATATATTCTGGATGTTGTGTTCACCCACCCTATTGGACATTGCATTATTTGTTCTACTTTTATTCATGGTGTGCTAAGACAAACTTATGACTTAGAAATTATACGCGGATGGCATACGATGTTAGTCCCTTTTTCATTCCCATGGCCATTTCCCATTACCCTTCTACCTCTTGTGCAAATGCACCTGAATCGGGAGATAATGCATTGTTCATGTTCTGTTCCTGCGGCGACACTCATCTTCCGTGTTCTTCGCTTCGAGCACGCTCCTGTTCTTCAACAGTGGACTTTGTAACGTCACCATCACGGTGACCGTACACCATGTGTGCATGCAGTCAGTGGACACAGTTAGCGGCAATCATGTGAGAACAGTGATGCTACCATCGTGATTGTCACAGACACTCACATCAAACCTCTCAAGCCTGGCCCCGTCCTTCAGTTGCTGCAGGCTGACACATTAGTTCCAGACACACTTCTCTGGCATCATTCCTGCCACGCTTTCAGGATGCTGAAGATAGATACACATCTGCGGGTGGTTGTTTCACGAACCACAAACCACATCCCTGACGATCATCACTGACAACACGATGCTGACGATAACCTGTCTTAGTGTCTATGAAGCTGTGACACGGTGATTGCGAACTATCAGAGTCCCATGTGACTCTACGCTCCAGTGACTGTTCATATACTTTACGTTCAGCAGGACTTCCCATGTGCTCCACTGTCGGATCTTCTTCATTGACGTGTTCCTGACTGATACCAGTGTGCCCATGGCATTCTACACTATGACATACTTAAAATGACAATATATGAACCAAGTCTACCCATGTGCAATGTTGCCTCTCCTGAAGTTATTTTAATCGAATGCCAATCCTAGTCCCCAAAATCTCTATCGTATGCCATCTATGTATCTAATATAAACGTCACATACCAAGGTAACCTAACTTACAGAAAATGGGACATTTTCTTGTAAAGCCCCAGCATATATCACACTGCCTATGGCAGTCTCTGACGTTCTGGGAACAAAGAAAAATATTGTAAAAAGAGGTGGTAAGGCAGCAGATGGCTGTGAGCGTGGAAACGATAATTGAAGCCAGCCCTGTCCATGGTCGAT
Source organism: Babylonia areolata (assembly GCF_041734735.1). Classification (NCBI taxonomy): domain Eukaryota; kingdom Metazoa; phylum Mollusca; class Gastropoda; order Neogastropoda; family Buccinidae; genus Babylonia; species Babylonia areolata. The sequence goes on from NC_134887.1 coordinate 4,741,249, forward strand.
GTCCGGACAGATCCGGGCAGTATAGCAATAATTAACAGATCAGATCACCACATGGTCAGTTGAGTACAAAGGGACTCACACACTCCGAGGCCAGTCCAGCACATGTTGGCATATGGCAGTAGAATTATTAAGTGAGGTCCGTTTGGCTGGACACACGTGCGAGAACACAAAGAAACAAAGAAGGCAAGCCCAGCGTGGGTAACGCCCAGCGGAGATAATAGGGAGATTGGTCAGTCCCGGGCTATATATAAGGGTGAACACAAAGACCAGGGGACCAAAAAAAAGAAACCCACTAGCCATAGCTACATTAGCCAAAACAAAAATACATGAACAATTCCCGCTACACCTAAAGGTGTACACTGACGGCTCCATATGCAACAATGGAGACGCAGGGTGCGCACTGGTCATTCCAGACTTAAAAATCACCAAAAGATATAAACTCAACACCGGAATTAGCATATTTACGGCGGAACTATATGCCATCTATATGGCATGCTCCGCCGTAAATGACATGCCCCCAGTCCCAGCAGGAGTGGTACTGCTGACAGACTCCAAGTCGTCACTACAGGCCTTGACCCGCGGGGGGACAGATAATAGAAGAGGCCTACAACAGGAGATCCTCTTCCT
>NC_134887.1:4746875-4786875 GCF_041734735.1 Babylonia areolata
TACAGGCAGTATTTCTTCTTCCCCAGAACGATACGTGACTGGAATAACCTGCCTGAAACAGCTATGGCAGCAGACACCTTGGACACCTTTAAGTCTAGGGTGCCCCCCCAGTCAGTAGTTAATTAGATAATAGGTCCCTTATCCTCTCAGACCCTCCCCATCCCCACTCTTACCCAAATACTTTTGTTTTTAAAAAAAAATTATTTTTGGGCCCCTGCTGTCTTAGATCAGCAAGGGACTGGCTAAGCTTGGAAGAGTAAAAAGTGAAGTGATAGTAGCCTGAGAACCCACGTAGAGTAGGACTAGGTTTTCATCCTCACTAATAGGTCTGTCGCTTTATATAGTTTATTTTTCTTTCATCGCAACCCAACAAAACGGTGTAAAAATCAAATTGATGATTGTGGCCGTCAACGCAGTGAAAGTCTTAGTGATCCTGGAAGGTGTTTTCAGGTTTCATCTTTCTCCCCACAACTTCTCACTATTCCTTAGTCTCCTGCACTCTCTCTGTGTTCGTGTATGAATAATATTTACTTTCCCACTTGCCAGTGTGGGTTATTGCAAATTAGGTTGTGGGTTTGTGAGGAATTTGTTTAGTTCATTACAGTAATTATGATAACGAAAATAAGCATGTTAAAAAATGTGATCAGCAGTAACGCATTTTAATTCAGGATGAGGATCAGGATTTGGGGTGTTGTTATACAACTTGGTCATTTTTGGCTTTTTATTCCCCTTCAGATTTTACTCCTTTGTATTGTTGGTCAGGTCATTGACTAGCTCAGGCATTTTATCCATCAAAGTCATGTTTCGTTTTTGTCAATAACTCATGTATGTCTATGAGGTTCTTAAAAGTATAGTAGGTGCATGTTTAATATTGTTAATTTGTTCCAATAATTTTTTTTTACTCTATTACTAAATGTAAACTTTCTGAAATTTGTTGTGGAATATTGTTTGAATATTTTATCTGTACTGTTTCTTGTAGTGTCTACCTTTGGAGTACAAAAAAAGCATGCTTTGTTTACATCGTCAAACCCATTAAATATTTTGTTTGTCTGTGTGAAGTCCCCTCTTACTCTTCTTGCTTTAAGTAATGGTAGTTGTAAGTACTTTAATCTTTCTTGATATGAATAATCTTTTATGCTATAGTCGTGTATAGATCAGCTTTGTTGCTCTTCTTTGAACCCGTTCTATGGCTTGTGACTGCTTTATTTGCGTTGGGTACTATACAATGTTTCCATATTCTAGGATTGATCTAACTAATGTTTTAAATAACCGTAAGAAAGTAACTTTATCTATAGATGTAAATGCTCATTTTATTATTCCAATCATTGAATCTGTTTGCTTTGTTTATATTATTTGTTATATATTTGTCAAATGATAATTTTTTGTCAAATGTGGCACTTAAGTCTTTTTCCTCATCACATGTTGATACTTTTTTTTTTTTTTTTTTTTTTTTGTCTCCGATTTTCATGATGTACTTTTTCTCTGGGTTTGATTTTCCACTGTGAAGTACTTTACATTTTTGAGCATTAATTAATTGTCTTTATTTATTGTAATGGGATTAAAAATCCTACATGGAACTTAAATTTAAGGTGGTCTAAATGAATGTGAACAGTGACACAAAATATAAATATTGGGAAACATGTACTGCCGCAATGAAACTTTGTCACAGCCATATGATCTGACTAAAAATTCAATTTTAAATCTGTGTTATTCAGTAATGCCATTATTCTTACTGTTTCAGATATTGTGGATATGTTTGTGCTGTTCAGAGTTCTGGCATGCAGAATGGTGAGCAGACCCAGTGCACCAGGTGGAAAGCATAAAAGTGGGTTAAATACTGAACTACCTTCTTTCTGTGAATCGGAATAGTTTGCAGAAAGGCATTCTTGTTCCTCTTAGAGTGGGCTTTTGTTATCTTCAGTGTTTAGTATGGAAATAAGTACTACACACATAATTCTTATTATCACTATTTTTGTTATATTGGTATATTGTAACAATTTTTCCATATAAACCAAAACCAGTTGAGCAAATCAAAGCAAATTCATGTGTTCATGCTTATTGTTTCTTTGTTATCACTTGAATTCTGTTTCTTTATTAATCATTCTGATGAGATTGTTATTAACAAACAGTGGAAATGGACAGGTTTATACAGGTTCCTTGCAGGTAATCTAACTGGGTCTTAAAGTCTAGTTGTAGCACAGAATGGGGGAACAAGAGGAAAGTTTTTCAAACTGTTACTCCGCTCACTTAAATAATCCTCAGCCTCTGGTTCACTTAACACGAGTTCAGTGTCATTTCCATCATCTGCAGAAATGTCCTCAAATCATCTGTGCCATGTTGAGTGGCTTACATAGTTGCATGTGGGGAATTTCATTCTCACTTCCAGATGATTCTGTGTCACCAACAGTCAAAAACTCTTCTTCTGACACCCATTCATTGTCTGCATTCTGCAAAGGCTCTAATAACTTCATGTTCTTTGTTGGAGCCTTGTTCTAAGACTAATTTGATATTTTTTTGCAGTATAAATAGTCAGTTGATCATTGAGTTGCCATCTTGCTCAATGTGTCCGTGCTGATTTTAGATTTCAGCAGGTTCTCACATTTAATGTAATGTAGTATGTACTCTCTCTCACACACACACACAGTGTAAGACATGGCCCAATGGACACACATGATTCATTTCCCTTAGATTCTGTTTATTTTTATGTCTGTCACTATTACTGTAAATGTGACATTAAAAAAAAAAATTAAAAAAATGGCATGGTGAGTGGTATCTAGTTCACATCAGTTTTTATTTTTAGTTGTTATCTGCTGATCTAAATGAATATGCTGGATATAATTATTTCTTTCAATACACTATACAGGCAAAAAAACAACAACAAAAAACCAAACAAAAACAAAAAAACCCCAAAAACATGTTTACATGTCAGTTTTTGTTGTTTCTTTCCCCACAGAAACTTGTGCGGAGTGCACTTCTACATTTGGGGAGCTGCAGTTGCAGCCGTGTCTGTCAGTATGGTGGCTTGACTGATGACCGACCTCTGGTGCAGCTGTCAGCAGAACACCAGCAACATTTTCTGCAGTGCCAGCCTTACCCTTGAGGAGAACACAGACATCATCCAGCAGCAGCAGTTCAATCTCAGTGAAGTGGATGCACTGTAGTTTTAGCATGATTAATGGTAAAGCTTTGATTTAACCTTTTGCCTGCCTTGGGATGCATGAATTATGTCCCTTATGTTGCACAGTCATACACATAAAGGATATATCACTAGTGTCCAGTTTTCATCAGCAGTTCATGGTTGATTTCTGCCTGTTACTAGTGTTAGCAGCACCCATACAGATGAGGTCTTGTTAACAAAATAACTGGAGCAGTGGATGTCAGCCATCCTGTCATCATGACTCTTGCATGTGGAGCTGGTTACCTCAGCCAGTTGTTCTGGGCTGATACTGTCTAGATCTTCTACAATGTGGTTTTTTGACAGCTGTAAGTGGAAAAGACTGTTGTGGCAATGTTGCTGTCACCAGACATGCAGACATGACTGCTGTGCTCTGTATAAAGAACAGCCACCACTTTTTTCATTCTTTCCCAGCCGCTACATTTGCCACATAATGATATGTTTACACTCCAGCAGCTTGGGGTTAGTACATGTCACTGCACACTTGGCAGTCAGATGTTGATGGTGCCTCTGTCATTACTGCCATTTGTGATGTGGATACAGTCCCGGACATGAGGACTGCTGAACATCTTATCTTACTGATCTCCACTTTTGACACAATGGTCAGATAATTGGCAAGGTGTCTTCCAGTTTTTCTAAGTTGTCGTGATAGGAGGGAGGAGGGGGACAGGATGGGGATAGAGCACAGTGACTGCTGAACATCTAGTTGCTTGACATAAAGTGCAGCCACTACACACACACACACAGCGTATGTGTGCACACACACACACACACACACACACACACACACACACACAAGTCAACCGCCAGCAAAGCTTAATTTGTCGGCAAGCAAACAACAAATTCTGAAGAACCAACAGGTAATCAGTCCTGAAATGGCCCTGTTTTGGTTGGTCGGCTAGGCTGTTTGCAAAATGATTTGATTTCTTCCCACTCCAACCATTTGTATATATATCCTCAAGTCACATCTCCTCATGCTGAAGGATGCCTCAGCCAGTTGTTCTGGGCTGATACTGTCTAGTTCTATGACGTGGTTTTTGATGGTTGGAAGTAGAAAAGACTGTTGTGGCCAATAGAAAAGACTACTGTGGCCAATGTTGCTGTCACCAGACAAGCGGAAATGACTGCTGAAAATCTCTGTGCTCTGCACAAAGGACAGCCACCTGCCCAGTGGTCAGATGAGTGGCGGGGTGTCCAAGTTTTTCAAAGTCTTGATAGGAGGGGGACAGGATGGGGGTAGAACACAGTCACTGCTGAACATCTGGGTGCTTGACACAAAGCACAGCCACAAAGCAATGGTTGCCATTGCTTTAAAGACTGAAAGGCCCTTTTTGCATTTGAGAACAGTATTTTCCATATGTTTTCTGAAGGTCAGCATCCTGTTGAAGTGTATTCCTAGGTAGCGTAGGCATTCGGTTTTCTCGATCTGAATCCTGTTGAATGACACAGGTGGTGGTGAGTTGCTCGCGGTTCTGTTGTTGAGGGTGCACAGCAACGTTTGGGCTTTCGCTGGATTGATGGAAGATCCTGTGTCTTTGCACCATTGAGCAATATTGTTTAGTTGTTTGTGGACGGCTTTAGTTCTTTCCTGAGCATCTTTCGAAGTTTGAAGACCAGGCCATCATCCGCAAGAGTAAGCACCCGAGCTATTCCATTGTTGTTTAAGTCTGCAAGGCCCTTCGTGTAGACATTGTAGAGGACAGGAGAGAGCGGAGACCCTTGTGGCAGTCCCATGGATAGTTTAGAAGGTGCAGACATCCAATCTCCAAGGCGTACGACGACGGTTCTTTCCTGAAGCACTGCTGCTATCCATCTTGTCAGTGTCAAACTTACTCCATACCTTAGTAGCAGCTCCATGAGGTGCGCAAACTGGACTTTATTGTAGGCATCTTCAAGGTCAGTTGCTGCTGCTAGTGTTTCTTCTTTTCTTTGAAATCCTTCATACACCTCATATGTAAAAGCAGCTGCATTTTCCCATGTGGACTTGCCTGTTCTGTAGCCACCTTGATTTGAAGGGAGAATGTGCCTGTGTTCAAGATCCCTTACAAGTTTCCTGGCTATCATGCGTTCCATGAGCTTTCCAGCAATGTTTTGCATGGTTAGGATCCGGTAGCCGCTTACCTGATGATGGTCCATTCCTGGTTTTGGTATGGGTTTTAAGAAGCTGTGTGTCCAGTCCTCCAGCACATGTCCATTGTGGAAACTGTTTTGATATAGATTGAAAAGTTTGCTTCTGTCTTCTTCCGATAGTTCCTTGATGTCCGAGTAGCGAACTTTGTCTGGGCCAGGAGCCGATTCTTTCTTGTATTTAGCTATTGCTTCATTTAGATCATCTATTGTCAAGTCATCATGGGGTCCAGTCTGCATAAGGGTTTGGTTTAACTCCTGAACATTTTTTTTTTTTTTTCATCAAAGTTTCTTTGATCGCTCTGTTGTATGAAATGTTTGAGCAGGGCGGATCCTTTTTCTTCGTTTGTCTTAAGCTTGGTTCCGTCAGTGTCTAACATGTCTGGGGTTGTTGTTGTGCACGTTTTCCCTTCCATGCGACGATAAAATTGCCAGAACTCTGTCAATGTTGTGTCATAATTGAGTGCCTCACAAAACTGTTTCCACTTGTCATTTTTGGCCTCTTGAGCAATGACTTCAAACTGTTTAGTTTTTTCTTTCATTTTTGTTTCAATATCAAAGGTTTTGTTCTTTCTTTTTGCCAAAGTTTTACAGCGGCATGTTTTTCTATCCAGGCTCGATGTGTGTCGGTATTCCACCATGGGGGCTGAATAGTTTGCATCCGGTTTGGTGCCGTTCTTTTGTTTCTACTGCATCTTAATTTTTCGATGATGGTTGTCTCTTTGGTTTCATACTGAAATGGATCACGCGGTTTCATACAGGGTTTATCTGACAGTTTCTGTAGACTGAAAACTACCGGGAGGTGGTCACTGCCTTGGTGTGGAAGCGTCTCTGCATTCATTTCTGCTCTGAATTTTGGAGATGTTAGAGCGATATCGATCACACTGTCACTGTCCCCTTGTCTTGTTCCAAGGCGAGTTGGGGATGTGGTTGTTAATGGGCTAAGAAGAATTTCCCCTATCATTCCTTCAAGTGCGAGTCCTTGTGGGTTGGTGTTCCGCTGGTCCCATAACTTCGATCTTGCATTGAGGTCTCCACAGATAATGACTGAGTCTCCAATTTCGTTCTCTATTTCCTCTAAAAAGGCCCAATCCTCTTTTATTGTGCAGGTTCCTGGTTGAACATAGGCATTGATGAGCACGATGCTTTTGTGAATTCCATCAGGTTTTTCAAGACGCACACCCACTAGTTCACATGAGTTGCTACACCATTTCTCTAGATTTATGGTGGAAACTTTGTTTTTTTAGGTTTTTGTTCAGTATGATTGCTACTCCTCTTTCTTCATTCCTTTGAAAGACTGTGAAATTCTCAACATGTATTGGTCTGTCTGTACTTGTCCTGGTCTCTTGGAGACATAAAATGTCAAAATCATATGCCAGTTTCTCAATTTTTGAGATTCTCATTTTCGCACTGGAACAATTCCAACTGCTGATTCTAAAGAATTTCTTTGACAGCCGCTCTGCTTTTGTCATTCTGCTACCTAAGCACAATCTTTTCCCACCTCTTTTGCCACGCCTGTTTTGGGGTTTTGGGGATCTGAATTTATGTCTCGTGCTATGCAGCTGATCCCCGAGGTGCACGCGAGACAGGGTTTTGTTAGTATCCATAGACGGGTGTTCTATGTGGTGAGGGAAAATATTCGGTCGCCCTGACAGAGCCTCTTATCAGGGAAGGGCAATGGATGTCCATCTGTGTGGAGTCCGTCAGCCTGGTGTCGCCCAAAGGCCAGACTGCATACAGTTAGTGACTGTTTAACCCAACAGCCATTCATCCCATTGGTACTGTATGAAAGCCGTGGGATTGGGGATTAGCCAGTGGAAGGGTGCATCTGGGTATTGTTGCGTAGCAGATTGTATTTTGCGGAAAACTACAGGTCCTTCTGTAATTCTCTCATCACTCTGGTGTATTGAGCCCTCTCAGTAATTTACTAATAATTAAAAAATTAAACAATAACGCGATGACAAATCATTAATCAAATTTACAAAAAAATCACTTTGTTCTGGAGCTTGTAGACTGTTACACTGACCAGTATGATTTTAACACCTGATAGACTTTTACACTGACTCGCTGGATGATTTTAACATCCAGTTTTCAAATACACAGTTTCAGCTACACAGTTTCAAATTCTGCCCACAGACAGGTATCTGCCTGTGTGGCTTGCCTGGACCCAAGCTTTTCTTTTCTTTTCTTTTTCTGCCGGTTAACAGCACCCATACAAATGAGCTCTTGGTAACTGGAGCAATATAGCTCAGTCAACATGTCATCATGACTCTTGCATGTGGAGCTGGTTACCTCAGCCAGTTGTTCTGGGCTGATACTAACTCTTTGATAATGTGCTTTTGAAAGGGCTAAATTTGTAAGCAAGCAGACAACAAACTCTTAAGAATCAACAGACGATCAGTCCTGAAATGGCCCTTTTTTGGTTGGTCAGCTAGGCTGTTTGCAAAACGATTTGATTTGATTCGATTTCTTTCCTCTCCAACCATTTGTATATATCCTTAAGTCACATCTCCTCATGCTGAAGGATGTATCACAAGGGCGTATAGCACCATCACTCGGGTGTTTTGCGTCGTTACTATCACTCGGGTGAAAAGGTGCCGCTATTACCCTGTGAGTGTTTTACACTAAATGGAATTGAAAAGTCATGTCCACACACTATCAGACCAGTGAATATTACTATCACACGATGGAAAAGTCGTGTATTATCTTGTGCCAACTGTCTCACGAGTGAATATCCCTATCTGCATCAACTGTAAATTCCAACTTATTCCTAGAACATTTCAACTCCGGGGAATGCAGTCTATTCTCTCTGATTTCATTTGGTTCCCAATGTTTGTTGCCTAACGTTACCTGACACAATAAGATTTCATAAAGGGAGGAAAGCCTACCATCTAAGAGATGTGGAAAAGTAGAGAGTAGGCTCGAACCAACAAATGAATAAGACACACCACCATGAAATAGATTGTGACGAGAGGGAATAATTTCATAACAACTAACAAGATCTGAAGACTTGATTCATTTCTCGATCCTTTGTTTATTCAGTCACATATTCTCAACTTTCTTGGGCTAAACATCATATCACTTAACTGCCCATAATAGCATTCTTCAGTCATCAACATAGACATCCTACGAACTGTCCTAACCTAACTACTGCCTATGTTGACTCAGAATCTAACATGTCACATACCTCTTGAAATCATCATCTAGCTGCAGACCGGTCTTCTAAGGGTTTGCTCTGGCCTTTCTCAAGTAAGGCAAGGTTAATACCAGGGCTGGTGGCAAGTGTTATGGCGGATGTGTCTTGACATGCCGCTAAGCGAGGGGAAAATGAAAAACTACCTGCTAAAACTGAACAAAAACATGGAAATTTCATTACGCAAAACGAGCAACCTGGTTTTCTGGTCACCTCATTATGACAAGTCAAAATTATGTCTGAAATATTAGTGAGTAACAGGGTGCCTTCGTCTAGCTCAATGATAGAGGGAACAATAGCAGCTTCTACAAAATCGAATTTACAGTGTCTTCTAACGTCAGTTTTCCGTATCATAGCTGAACGCAAGATTGATCAGAAATAGCATGGTGAGGAAACTTGTCAGGACAGAATTTGTTATGAGTCCCGTGACATAGCAACATCTGAGAAGTGGTTAATTCTATGATATAACGCTGGTCTGTAGAGACAGCAACAAAATCAGGTAAATTAATTACTAATGTAGCATGTGAGCTGGAAGCATTAAAGGGAACAGGAAACGTCATCACTTGGTAAAGGTCAAAGCTTGTAGTGGTGGAGGCAATAGGAACGTCTATCACTATCAATATCTGTTCAACCTGGCCTGCATACAAGACACGGGATGAATGGTAATAATAGCTAGGGTCCACATGAACTACTTTGAAGGCTGGGTGAGTGCGTGAAAGTGTACGTTGTATGTCATGCAGAGTGCGAGTGAGCGTGTTATGATCAATGAGCATTGGGGACAGTTGTCGGTGTGTGAGAGAGGTAACGCCCAGCAGGAGTGATTCCAGTCAGTGTTCCAGACGAGTAATCTGTTGTAACTTGGAGAACACTATGGGGACAAGAGACAGAACTGCGTGTTGTTTGTGTTGGTTCGCAATGTCCTCTTGTTCTAGTATGTAAGTAATGTTGTCCATGCGTGAATGCATGGACATGATTGATCCTATTAAATTATCCATCCTGTGGTTGGAAGTCTTCATGTAAGACGATACTTTATTAAGAAAAGCAACAGATCCAGCTGATGATGAAATCTGCATTTTATACAGTCTTGACACATGTTTCTGAAGTTTCCTAACATCCAAAGAAGTGGCGACACCAGAACAGTGAACTGGCTAAATCGCCCACAAATGGTAGGATAGCCCGTTTCGACCTGGAATTTGAAACTGGTGGTGGTTTCGAGTGACCAACCATCTGCTCAACAAGTTCAAAAGTTGCTTGCACATACCTAGTGATATTTGTTGCTAATTCATTGAAGTGCCGAAGCATTACCGATTTGAAACTGCAAAAGAAAGGCGTGGGGTTAGAGCAAGGTGGGATTGGTAGTGTCGGGAAAGCTATGGGGGTCAGACGAATTTCGAATGTGTGACTCCACGTGTCGACATCATTATATAACTTTCCGTGATGTCAGAAAGCGGTGCCGAAATAGAATCGATTTAGCGACTCCAACCGGCGGAAAGCGTGTCCTTCACTGATAAGGACGAGGAGTCCCAGCAACAGGAGGGGTCCTGCACACAATAAACATGTTAATATCCACATACAACACATGAGCGAAACAAGTACTGTAAGAAGAGTACATAATCATGGACTGTCAACCATACATATTGATTCATAAGTAAATACGTTGTCATCACAGAACATTTGTTTTTGTTCACTGACAACTTAGGCATTCCAAATCGTACTGTACTGTGAGGGTTGCCTCGCGCACTGCCCTCTTCATCGTTATCGACTGTGTAGTCCAACATGGTTTCAATATATGCTGCCTGTCGCTTCACCTACTGTAAACCAGTATACACACAGAACATGAAAGTATCATCATGAGAGTGTTATCACCACCGCTGGTGATCTGTAGTGTGTAAGATTTCCGTATAATTGAATCAGTACCATGAAAGCGACACCCTTACGTTGAGTCATATGAACCCTGTGGCTGATTTCTGCGGAGACACACCGCAGCTTTGTGTCCAATGCGACCACAGTGGTTGCACTGCATGGTGAAGAACCTACAGCTGGAGCGCTGGTGGTTTCCACCACATGATCGGCACAGGGCAGCCTGACGCCTGGTTTGAAGTGGTGACTCGTTTTAATTGTTTGTTTTCTTTTTAACCTTGTAGTAGTTATTAACGCGGCGATAGCCTTGAGATGGCTTTAGTGGTCGCGAGGCTCTAAGCACCATAATTTCATTTCATTTCAGCCTGACGCCTGAATGGAAAAGTGCCACGGGGGGCCTGGATTTCTTGGTGTATTTGAAGCTGTTGGGAATGAGGGCCTTGGGTCGGTCGGTCCTGGCCAATGTGGAGAAAAATGTCTTTGCTCAACTCGATAGTTAGGTTGTGGCTGTGACTGACTGTTTCTATTGATATTGTGTGAGTCCGTTTTCAGTGCTCCTATTTGCTCCGTCAACGAAGCGAGAGCAACCTCCACCCGATCCGAACTTTGGTCTGAACTAAAGACCGAGGCTGTTATGGCCAGGTCCAGGGCTTGCTCTAATGTCTGGGGTGCCCAAAGCATGACGAATTTGGAGATATTTGGCAACAGTGCACTCACTGTTGTCTCCATTGTTTCCTTTGGATTCTTTCCTAACTGTTGGCCTTGTCTAGTCATAGCAGCAAAGAAGTCTACTGACTCATGAGGCATTTGTCGGCGTTCATGGAACTGTTTTAGCCGCATCCACCTTGTAGATTCATGAGGTTGAAACCTCCTAATGAGTGCGTCACGAAGTGCACTGTATGAACCGTGCACAACAGCCCCATTTTCTAAACTGTCAAACCACATTTGAGCTTGTCCTTTGAGTAATAGGCAGAGAACAGCTCGTTTGTTTGCGTCACTCCAGTTCTGAAGTGCCGCATACTGTTCAGACTTTTTGATCCAGCCCTCTACGGCCTGACTGGGTGATCCAGAAAAAGGCTCTGGCATCAGTTGGTGTAGAATTGGCGCTGTTGATGGCTTTCTGTATGAAGGTATTGGCCCTGACATATACAAAGGGTTTTGTGAGGTGTTACGGTACTGGTAGCTGGAAGAAGTAGTGGTGGTAGCTGCCCCTGAGTTCAATGGCATTACATTTTGGTTTGGACTACAGGATATCCCTAGTGATTCTGAAGTGTCACTTGCAGTAGTCACAGCTGAGCTAAACGCTGCCGCGTGATGGAGCATATGGGCGCCTGGAGCAAAACTCGCATCTCCTTCACTGTCAGACATTCTAAAGGTGGAACTATGTACTGGGGACTGACTAGATGGCGAAGGCGTAGGTAAACTGAAAGTGTGATCTGAGAGTGGTGTTATCGGTTGGTCAGCAGAGTGCAAGGTTTTAGCTAATGCACGAGTGATACGGCGATTTGTTGGACTAATGGGTCTGGGAACGGAGGATTGCATGAGCAAATCACCTATGTACGCTAAATGTTAATTATGAGCTGTTGTAATGTTGTTGTGTTTTTTTTTTGAAAACACGCCAAACTCAACAGCTGTGAGCTCACTGTAGTAACACAAGAATTAAGACTGAACTATTGAATGTGCTTGGTCAATGAAATGAGTTAGTTTCTGTACCGCGGCACGCATGAAGCGCCACACGGACCGCCTCGGCTGTTGACCAATGCGTGACCGCGAGGCCACTGACCAGCCGCCACGCTCACACACAGTGTGCGACCCGTCAACGATCAATAACTGACTTGTGGACAGGGTTCTGTCTCCGAATGAGTGACTAACCCACTACACGCTGACCAGTAACTTTTACTGAGGCAATGAGTAGGTTTTTTTTTTTTTTTTTTTTTTTTAAACACTCTTAATGCTTAGCAAAGAGGTGAGGGGGAAGTCGCGCATCTCCACCAACTATCACACAGGCGTATGGCACCATCACACAGGTGTATTGCGTCGTTACTATCACTCGGGTGAAAAGGTGCTGCTGTTACCCTGTGAGTGTTTTACACTAAATGGAATTGAAAAGTCATGTCCACACACTATCCGACCAGTGAATATTACTATCACACAATGGAAAAGTTGTGGATTATCTTGTGCCAACTGTCTCACGAGTGAATATCCCTATCTCCATCAACTGTAAATTCCAACTTATTCCTAGAACATTTCAACTCCGGGGAATGCAGTCTATTCTCTCTGATTTTGTTTGGTTCCCTATGTTTTTTGCCCAACGTTACCTGACACAATAAGATTTCATACAGGGAGGAAAGCCTACCATCCAAGAGATGTGGAAAGGTAGAGAGTAGGCTCGAACCAACAAATGAATAAGACACACCACCATGAAATAGATTGTGACGAGAGGGAATAATTTCACAACATATAACAACTAACAACAAACAAGTTCTGAAGACTTGATTCATTTCTAGATCCTTTGTTTATTCAGTCACATATTCTCAACATTCTTGGGCTAAACATCATATCACTTAACTACCCATAATAGTATTCTTCAGTCATCAACATAGACATCCTGCGAACTGTCCCAACCTAACTACTGCCTATGTTGACTTAGAATCTAACATGTCACATACCTCTTGAAATCTTCATCTGTCTGCAGACCGGTCTTCTACGGGTTTGCTCTGTCCTTTCTCTTCGGGTCTGCTCTGGGGTCTCTGTGTTCAGCGTTATATATAGCCCGGAATTGGCCAATCTCCCCACTGGTATTCCATGTTAATGAAAAATAATCACTCGCCTACATCTCTGGAATGTATTCATTTGCCTGCCATCCGGCCGCATTATCTCAGCTGGGAGTTACACATGGCTGGCTTGCTTGCTTTGTGCTCTCGGACACATGTCCAGCATAACGGACCTACTATTGCCTGATGCCCCTACGTGCTGGACCGACTGGCCTTGGAGTGTGTGAGTCCATTTTTACCCAGCTGACCCTGTGGTGATCTAATCTGTTAATTGCTGTACTGCCCGGGTCTGTCCGGACATCACTCATGAAGAAGGCTGGCTTCAGTTATCGTTTCCACGCTCATTGCCATCTGCCCTTCCTTGTTCGCAGAGCTTCTGAGACTGCTATATGCAGTGTGATAGATGCCCCAGCCAGTCGTTCTGGGCTGACACTGTCTAGTTCTTCTATGACGTGGTTTTTGATGGCTGGAAGTAGAAAAGACTGCTGTGACTGCTGAACATCTCTGTGCACTGCACAAAGGACAGCCACCTCTTCCCATTGGTCAGATGAGTGGCAGGGTGTCCACCAGTATTTCAAAGTTGTGATGGGAGGGGGTAGAGGGACAGGATGGGGATGGAACACAGCGACTGCTGAACATCTGGGTGCTTGACACAAAGCACAGCCACCACTCCTGTCGGTCTTTCCAGCCACTCCACGATGCATTTGCCACATGTGGTTTACACTTGTGGTTACAGTCCAGTTGTTTTGGGTTGCTGTACATGTTATTGCAGACTGGACAGTCAGTTGTTGGTGATGCCTCTGCCATCACTGCAAAAGTTCACACACACACACACACGAGTCAACAGCCAGCATAGCTTAATTTTTGAGCAAGCAAACAACAAACACTTAAGAACCTACAGGTGATCAGTCCTGAATGGCCCTTTTTTGGTTGGTCGGCTGGGCTGTTTGCAAAATGATATTTTTATCAAGTCACATCTTCTCATGTTGAAGGATGTCATTAAAAGTATTTTCCTATTCTTTACGAACAGCTGTAAATTCTTTCTTCATTCTCACCTGAACATACACTGGTATTTAGCTTTTTAAGATGAACATCTGCAGCGCAACTCCAGACTACAGATGCATAATTAATGTGAGAAAGACAGTGAGCGTGGAAGAACATTTTACGAGCATTACTGTCTGTGTAAGGCTTGAGCTGATTAAGTAAAAAAAAAAAATATAAAAAAAGACTGCGTGCCAACCTTTTGCAGAGTTAATGTGTGATTGCCATTTCAGTTCATCATTTATTATGACTCCAAAGACATGGTGCTCGTGGACTTGTTCAATGGAGTTGTCATCGACATTCAAAGTGAGGACAAGTGGATTTTTTTATGCTTTTGTCTTGGTGCAAGAATCATACTCCGGGCATCTGATGACCCCCTTTGAACAGTTCAGTCCTTTGTGAGGGGAAACCACTGAGGGGGAAGAGGCCCCTCGATGTATTCCCTGTGATGAGCCTCTCACCGTGAAACACGTGCTCCTTGACTGTTGGGATCTGCTTGACGTTAGACACAGACATTACACGGCGGTTTCTTTGAAGACCTTGTTTCGTGATGTCCCTCCGTGGGCGCTGATGGACTTCTTAAAAGAAGTGAACATTTTAAACCAGATTTGAAGGTTATAAACTATGGAAGTTTTTTTTTAAACTTTGGAGTGGAAAGTTTGAAGTGGTGACTCGTTTTAATTGTTTGTTGGGTTTTTTTTTACCCTTGTAGTAGTTATTAACATGGTGATAGCCTTGAGATGGCCTTAGTGGTCAGCGAGGCTCTAAGCACCATAATTTCATTTAATTTCTAGAGCAGTTCATAAAGATCTGAGATTTTCAGGAATCAGGGAGAAGCATCGCCAAGTGCGATCAAACATTTCACTTGCTGAATGACAAGGTGGATATGTAACTTATATACACAGAGACAGACAGCTTATTTTGTGGATGTGTTTATTCAGATAAAACAATTACCAATTGTATCACACAAATCAGTGTTAGACTCAATATCATTTTTATTACATAAAACATAGGACACAGATGCAGTCCAAACTTAAAATAGAAATATTTCTTTCTGAAACGTTTTTTGCATGTATTTTTTCACAACACTGATTCAAAACCAGTCGAGCATCCTTGCAGAATTGGCAACTTCTGGGTGGCTTACGCCAGGTGACTTCCAGAAGGTCCTTCATGGTCACATGGTGTACCTATTCCTTGAAAAAAGCCATTTCCTTAAAACTGTAGGGTGCTTGTGCAAAACAAATTGTCAGAAGCTTTGTTTTATGCTTTTTTATACTTAATTTTTCCTTAATCCCTGAAGTGTGTCATTGATTGTATTATACTGTCATTTTTGCGACATACTGATTTACATTTCATGCTTTATGATACTTAAATATTTGTACCATTAAAATGAACCACGTTAGTCTATTACATATTTGTTTAGATTGATTTTTTAAAAAAATAATAATAAAACAATGAAAAAAGTTATTCCAGTTTTTATATTTATTTTTATTTACCTCTTCCTACTGGCTGTCATAAGCACCTGAACTTGGATCGCTTCCAAATCTTGCTCTCACTGCATCCCGCACAACTTTGGGGTACACCAGTGTGCGTTTTCCTCCAGTGGAAAGCTTCCCAACAAACTGTTGTTTTTTTTTCTTTGAATGTATGTTGAAGAAATCAATAAATAATTTTAAAATTACACGGCTATATCATTTTTTTTATTTGCTATGTGGAATTTGAGAGTCATTTCACACACACACACACACACACACACACACACACACGTGCGTGCACAGAGAGAGAGGTGGGGAACGAAGGGTCAAGTAATAACAGTGCAAGGCCTTCCAAACTTCAACAGAGAAATTTCTGTCAACCCACCATCAGACTTCCCCACAGCGACTTGTACACTTCCTTTCGAGTATTTCCCACCTGACAAACAATGTGTAGCAGGCCTGGTGGCGCAGATGCACTAAGCAGAAGGAAAAGGAAAAACAAAAATAAGTGTACTCATTGCCCATAGTATATTCTTATAGCACAAGAAAACAATTTTACACATGCAGAACATGATTTATGCCAATATATTTAAACAAATAAGGGTGAAAAACTTACCCATAGCTCTGAAATTCATCTTTTATGATGACTTCGGCAGACCCTAGTTCACTCGCCTCCGCCATGTTTGAGGAAATGAAGAAAACGTGCCTCAGAAATGTGTCACTATGTAAAATGTATGGGTCGTGCGAGGTTTATTCCAAACGTTAACCTTTTGAAAAAAAAAGCACCGCCCAAAAGGTGTCATGAAAGTGGTGTATTTTGCTGTCTCGCATTTCAACGGAACCTGCCAAAAACCCAATTCGGCATTGAGTTTAGAAAAGAACTTTGACCCTGACAACTTGTGGGCAACATTGGCCTTAGTGGTCGGCGAGGCTCTAAAGCCTACCTGTATTCAGATTCTCTGAGGCCAAACTCCCCCTAGTTTTCGGATTCTTTTGGTGAGTTTAGCCTTAAAATGGATATGTATGGTTCACGCTTCACCACAATCAAGAATAAACCTCTGGAGTCATGAAATTCGGCAGGTATGGTCATGAGGCTTTGTTCTGTCATGTGAGTGAGATTTTGTGTGTGTAGATGTGAAAGGTCGTGTCTCTGTCACCAGAATGCCACCAAATATGTCATGCGACGATGACAATTCTAATACAGCACACCAACATGCAGTTTCCCCATGCACACGCGCATTAGCGTTGTGAAATGAAAGCTGCAGCCAACCTGAGATGATCTGCGTCCTGTCTGCCAGTACAGTCCCCACAGGTAACCCAGAAAATGTCACACAACTAGTGTCAGTTGTCACAACTGAAGAGTTACTGGAGTTGCTAGGCAGATGCCTGACAGCAGCATAACCCAACGCGCTTGGTCAGCCTTCAGTGCATGCTTATATATTTGTGTACCTACCAGAGTGGATTTGTTTTTCTGAAACCAATAAATGCACATAAGTTTTCTTTTTAGTTCTATGATAGAGATCAATCAAAGCCTTCAACACACACACACACACACACACACACAAACAAACAAACCATGATCTAAAGTAGAAATACGTCATCTGAAACCTGCCTGTTTCCCGAAAGTATATCATTGAATTCAAGGAACTCATCCAGTCTGCTGTTTATAATATTATTAAACATTTTCCCAAAACAACGTAAAAAAGTTATTCCTCCATATTCTCTCCTGAGGTACAGAACCCTCATCATGGGCTGGTGTCGTCTCAAGGCACTCGTGTTCATCATTTGTAACAAAAATATCATCAATAAAATCTCCATTCTGACTAGAATCAGCTTCATCGTTTAATGTTTTAATATATGCGTTTAAGTCGCCTGCCAAAGGAACATCACGGTCATACTTTGATAATTTTTTATCGCTGAATCAGTTTCATCAAATAGATCTACACTACTATTCAGCGATCCCTTAGGGGGAATATAAGCCGTTCCCACAAGCATGACATCTTTATCAACAACTGTACATTTTCCCCTTAAATCAAAAACCAAACAAAATTGTTGTCCACACTAGAAAATGCAAGTATATATTTAACTCAGTAGGGAATCTTTCATAGCAACTGCAATTCCACCAGAACGTTGATAATTCATGATAAATATTTACGACTGTAAATATAAAGATGATACCCAATATCTTTAAACATTTCTTCAATAAACTGATGATCTTGTTTGTTTGTTTTTGATTCAACAAAAAAAGAAGAAAAATGCAATTGTTTAACATAATTAATGATAATGATTTCTTTATGTTTAAACCTGTTCCTCAGTCCGCACACATTAGGAAATAAGAATTTAATTTCAATAGCAGGAGTACACTGCTGGTGGGCTCCATCAAAATTCCAATACGACAAAGTGCTTTTTCTTCTTTTCCTTTTTAAAGATTTCTGCCATTTCGAACTGTTTAAACGGATCAACACATTGTCTTCTGACAAACTTGTGAAATCAAATACCATGGAAATTAAATCGTCCAGAAGCTAACCGGCTGATCACAGTCTGTTGTTTGTTTGTTTTATTTTGTTTTGTTTTTATTTTATTATTTTATTTATTTATTTATTTATTTTTTTTTTTTCTTGTATTTTTTGTTGTTGTTTTTTTCTCAGGGCCTGACAAAGCGCGTTGGGTTACGCTGCTGGTCAGGCATCTGCTTGGCAGATGTGGTGAAGTGTATCGATATGGATTTGTCCGAACGCAGTGACGCCTCCTTCAGCTACTGATACTGATACTGATGCTGATGATGGACTAGCAGTTGTCGCAATGGGTGTGGATGGCATGGTGGTGTTACACAGTTTCAGTTTCAGTAGCTCAAGGAGGCGTCACTGCGTTCGGACAAAACCATATACGCTACACCACATCTGCCAAGCAGATGCCTGACCAGCAGCGTAACCCAACGCGCTTAGTCAGGCCTTGAAAAAAACAACAACAAAAAACAAAAAACAAAACGGGGGAATAAACAATAGATAAGCTTGCATAAATAAATAAATAAATAAATAAATAAATAATAATTATAATATAGAAAAAGGTAGTAGTAATAAATATTAGTAATACTAATAAAATGATAATAATAAAACATAAATAAATAAATAAATAAGACAACAATGGTGATAAATAAGCAAATAAATGTAAAATATGAAGACACACATTCACACATACACCCACACATGCATAACAGAAATGCACCAGACATGCAGTTTCACATATATGAAAGCACAGTCAAATACATATACAGAGTAGAGGTGCGGCGACAAAACGAGATCACACACACACACACACACACACACACAGAGAACGACAGTCAGAAGCAGACCGACAGAGTCAAAACAGAATCAGACTACACAGAGAAACACTAAGTACCTTTACGTAAGCCCTCTCCCCTTGCAGTGAGCTGCGGAACCGGGGAGACAACGGACCCTGGAACCCAGGCTACACAAAGGCCGACGTCAGAGTGGTCAGTTCCGGTCACCTCCATTAATGTCTGCCATGACCAACGCCCGCGGATAATGCATTTTCTGATCGATCGAAATGAGCCTGGTCTAAAATGCTTGCATGATTAATCCCCCACCCCAGCCCCCCATCCCCACCCCCACCGCCAGCCCCTCCCCCTCCGCTCCCATTGTGAAATGTTTCGTCAGCCTACGTAAAGCTGTATAAGGAATAATCAGCCTGCCTTGCCTTGTTGCCTTGCAGTCGTGCTGACAAGAACGTGTCGTTGATGAAGATGTTGACGATGATTATCTTCGTTAATGATAACTACGACGACGACAACTTCAACGAAACAATACCAACAAAACAAGAAGAAGGAAAACATAATTAGTGCGTCATCATCATCATCACCATATTAGCAGCACTGAGCAGCATAATCCTCGATGTCATCGTCATCATCGTCGCACTTCTTTTTCTTCTTCTTCGTTATTTCTTTCTTTCTTCTCTTCTGTTAATCATCATCATTGAAATTTTGTTCACCTTTTCATATTCTTTTTCTGTGACCAGTTTCGGGCATGTGATTTTCATCGAGTCGTTCTAAGCATTGCCATTAGCTTATCTGCGTTCTTTCCAACCCTTCTGTTATGTAAACCGGTTTCGGTATTTTGTCGCATTCCAAAGCACACATGGATTTCCTTCTCTTCGAATAGCAATGCTAGGTATCACAGAGCTCTTTCGACATGCACCAGAATGATTCAGAGCAACGCTTTTTTCCCCCGTTTTCCTCTTTCTCTCCCTGTACTGTATCAGTGCTTGTTTGCCTCACTGTCAATTATTCATTATTATACATGGCTGGCCACTTCTGTAGTCCCGTGTGCAGCGTGCACTTAGCGCACGTAGAGCAACTGACACACGGCAGTTAAAAGGGTTGGCTGTCCCTTGCGACAATTTCGAGTGAAAAAAACATCGCTTTGATTGCGAAACAAAATGTACAATTTCAGACAGGAAAAGGTAGTGCTGCAGTGTGGTGACACGCTTTCCCAGGGAGAGCAGCCCTGATTTCACACAGGGAAGATTGTTGTGACACGTAAAAATAATACGACCGGTACGATACAATACCACGCAGCACAGCACAGCAGAACACAGCACAGCACAGCACAATACAATACAATACAATACAATACAATACAATGCACTGTGTGTCAAACCTAGTCTTAAAAGCATGGGCAACCAAAGGTATCGAACAACGCCACAGTCTTGCTGCAATATCAATCACGCGTTCTCAGTGTGATCGACTACGGACTTGGTCTAACAACACTGTCTCAAAGCAGCCTCCTAAAATTAGAGAGTTCAAAATGAAGCTATGAGGCTGATCCTTGGACTGAACAACAAAAGACAGCCGCACGGAAACCATGCGATACCTGCTTGACCTTCCTTCAGTGCCGGCCAGAAACAAGTTAGAACACGTTAAGACCTACTTCAGAGCATTAGAAAACCCTCAAAACCCACTGCACGACGCAGTCAAGGAACCAAAAGGCAGCCGTCTAGGACGAGGAAGATCATTGATGGGACAAGCAGAAGACACAATCCAGCTAGTATGCCGACTACAAGACCTGAAAGAAACAAAAGAATGGGAGGAAAACCCCGAAAACCTCAATCATCTATTCAACACAGCCATTTCACCCACTCTAGGAAGACATTGTCGGGAATGGCCAGAGGGCAAAACTGATGCAGAAGTGAAGCTACTCATAGAAGAAAACAGAATTAAAAAAATTTTTAAAAAGAGGACATCATCATATACACAGATGACTCAGTCACCAAAGGCCAATCCGTTTGGGGATTCACTGCGAAATAAAACTGAAAAACAATCTGGGAAGAGAATGCTGCCTACAAAGTCACAACCTCCAGCCTAACGATGGAAGTTGAAGTTGTGACACATGCTCACCAGTGGCTGTCATCTATCCATATGCCTGGAAACCAACATGCCATGATTCTAACGGACTCAATGAGCCTCATACAGAAAATCAGTGAAAGTGGAATGGGAAGCCCAGAGTGGCATGAGGCAATGCGCAACTTTCAGATTAAAAAACTTACATGGTCATACTGCCCGGGACATGCAGGTGTTAAGGGAAATGAGCGAGCTGACAGACTTACTGCTAAAAACAACAACGAACGGCCTACATCTAGGAAAACCGGAAATCCTCAGAAAAGTATAAAAAAAATTTTTTTTAAAGACACCAAAAAGAACAGGTACAAGGCCATCACACCATCGATCGCCTCAAAGAAATAAAGGAAGAGAGAGAGCGCGGCCTCAAGTCTAGCATGAAATGTAGAGCACGATGCTTTGCAAATCAAACGAATATTGGCATCATTTCCCAAACCAACACTGCGCAAATTTCTTCAAAACGGAACAGAGTCTCTGTGGGCTTTTCCAAAAGAATGAGCAACACCTAGACGCCACGTTCCTGGCATCAGAGATCTTTTCCCATCCCTCTTGCTGCTAATCAGTGGCAGCCTCGGTGCGCGCGCGCGCGCGCGCGTGTGTGTGTGTTTGTGTGTGTGTGCGTGCGCGAGTGTGTAAGTGTACACATGTGTCAGGAGAGTTCTGAGCACATGTGTGTGTGTGTGTGTGTGGAGGATGAGGTATGTGTGTGTGCATGCATGTCTGTACTGTGGGAGCAACGGAAAATTGTAACGTGCGAGTGTGCATACATATATGTGTGTGTGGTTGGGGGTGGGGGATATGGGTATATGTGTGTGTGCTTGTACAAGTAAGTGTGTGTGTGTGTGTGTGTGTGTGTGTGTGTGTGCCGTAGAAGCTGCGATACGTAGCCTAGAAATGAGTGTGTGGAGGAAGGCGGGGGGTCGGGAGGGGTGGCGGGGGTTGTGAGGGGTGGGGTGGGAGTTCAGGGTGATATGTGTGTGTGTTGGGGCTCGTGTACGTTTATGTGTATTTGTTTGTGCTTTCATATCTGTGAAACTGCATGTTTGTTGCATATCTGTTATGCATGTGTGTGTGTGTGTGTGAATGTGTGTCTGCATGTTTTACATTTATTTGCTTATTTATCACCATTGTTGTCTTTTTATTTATTTTCATTTATTGTTACTATTATAATTCTTTTATTTATTTATTAAATTTTTTTTAAATTCATTATTTATTTATTTATTATTATTATTATTTATTTACTTTTTTTTTCTCAAGGCCTGACAAAGCGCGTTGGGTTACGGTGCTGGTCAGGCATCTGCTTGGCAGATGTGGCCGGTGTCGCGTATATGGATTTGACCGAACGCAGTGACGCCTCCTTGAGCTGCTGATACTGATACTGTCAAATCCTGCACACCCGTATAACGACAACGCTCGAGGAAATGACAACCACGCACGCGCGGTCACGTGTCATCAACGCGTTCGATTGTCCACTGACAGGTCGCGGCATGTGACGTCACCTGTCAGGCCGATGACATAGCAGAAATAAACTGGACCCGAGTGCACAAACCACTCTCTTAGTCCGTGGGTGACGGTTGTCTGAGATGACGGATTTCGATATGTGATGTTGTGTTGTGAGGTAAAATTTGGTATTCTTTTTGTTATTGTTGTTGTGTTGTTGCTGTTGTTGTTGTTGTCTTTGTCTCTATTATCATTATTATCATTTTTGTTTTGCTGTTGTTATTATCATTATTATTATTATTATTATCATCAATTGTATTTTAATGGATTGTATATGTTCACGTGTGCATTTACACACTACATGATTATGTGTAATAACATGGTGTTACAGCTCAGTGTGTGTGTGTTGGTGTGTGTGCGCGCGCGTGTGTGTGTGTGGTAACCGTCAACATATTTATTTTCATCAGAAATACTTTGTCGACACCGAGTTTGCCATTAATTAAAGTAGAAAAAAACAAGTTCTTTTCACGCATCCTAAGTACAATGACAATGCACGTCTGGGTAGGGCAGGCGAAAACTAAATGCCACTATGTAAAAATAGGTGGATAGCGCATGCCTTCTTTGAACCCCTTGCTAACTGAAGCCAGCGGAAATGTTCAATCAACCATTTTGCTACCTGTGTCAGAATAGCGCGAAGCAGTAACTTCACATATGTAGCCGAGCGCTCAGGTGGCTTCACGGCAAGCTTTCACTTGCCGCGGCGTTAGTTGAGCTGACATTCCTGTGTGTGCCTCCACAGCAAGCTTGCACTACGTGTCACTGCACTGTTTTCCTGTAATAACTTTGGTACATAAACCATTGGCAGATTTCAACCAAGACACAACATTTGGCTTGTTGTAGGGGCAAGCATAACACGATTTCGAAGATACTTAGTTACGGTTCAGAAACTACCACCAGCTAGCAGACGACTTCTAAACGGGCTGACGGCCGGGTACGAGTAACAATATGGCGTCCAGTTGACTTCAGCTTTCCTGGGCAGCAGGTAAATGAAATTTTGACTACTTCCTAGCGTCAGTCCCTGGACAGTTATATCAGTAGTGATGATGGTGTTGTGACTGGCCATCAACGTGGTCTTTCGGCGCCGATTTCCAACAAGATGTGCCATGGAAATCTGTGCTGAAAAGATGACCCAATACCTTGCAGAATTTCGCAGTTCCTGCCAGACGCTTTTTTCGCTTTTCTTTTCTTCTTTTTTACAGGTGACGTTTCTACCCAATTCTATATTCACTTTCTTTAGTGCGTGCGTGCGTGCGTGCGTGTGTGTGTTGTGTGTGTGGTGTTTTTTTTTTTTAGCATGTTAAAAGAACCCATCTGATTGAAGCTTTTTTAAGTTGGTGATGAAATTCAGTATATTTCCACGTTCTTATTGTTTCAGAAGAAAGAAACGAACTACAACTCTTTGTATCTAACAAGCTGACTTCAGTTTCATGTCATTGTTGAGGGGACCCAGCTTCTCTACCTCAGGACGACGACCACCACCACCACCTCAACCATCATGGAGTCGTCCTCTGCAACTCAGATCACTTTAAACGTCGGCGGGGTACGGTTCATGACGACAACCGACACTCTCCAGACACTACCAGACACGAGGCTTGGTCGCCTGGCGACCGACAAATCTCTCACGAGTCGAGAACACGCCGAACTCTTCTTTGACAGAAACCCGGATCTCATGAACAGCCTTTTGGACCTCTACCGCACAGGAGAGCTCCACCTTCCCAGGCATCTTTGCAGCCAAACGGTGGAGCGAGAGCTGAAGTTTTGGGATGTGCCCGTGGAGCTGATCCAGGAGTGCTGCTACAAAGGGGTGGAGAACCAGAGGGAGGATAGGGAGATCATCAAGGAGATCGACAAGTTCTTGACACATCCCTTCGACACACCTGAGGAGATCGAGAAACTCTCCGCTTGGAACAGGGTCTGGTTGATCATGGAGCGTCCTGGGCATGGACTGGTGTCCAAGGTGTGTGTGCGTGTGCGTGTGTGTGTGTGTGTGTGTGTGTGTGGATGCGTGGGTGCGTGCGTGTGTGTGTGTGTGTGTGTGTGTGTGTGTGTGTGTGTGCGTGCGTGGGTGCGTGCGTGTGTGTGTGTGTGTGTGTGTGTGTGTGTGTGTGTGTGTGTGTGCGTGCGTGTGTGTGTGGATGCGTGGGTGCGTGCGTGTGTGTGCGTGTGTGTGTGTGTGTGTGTGTGTGTGTGCGTGCGTGCGTGCGTGCGTATGTATGTGTGTGTGTGTGTGTGTCTGTATGTCTATGTGTGTGTGTGTGTGTGTGTGTGTGTGTGTGTGTACTCTTATCTTCCAAACATCCCTTCTCTCTTGCTCTCTCTTTCTCTCTTTCCATCCCACTCTCTCCCCCTTTCCCTCGCTGTTTTCTCACCTCCTCCTCCCTATTCTTACACCACTCTCTCTCTTTCTTCCTCCCCTCTCTCTCCTCTTCACGATGTTGATAATATCTTATTATCCGAGACCGATGTTGGTTTTCAGACTCAATTAAATACATACTTTACAACAAACTGTAACATCTGGGTCTTCAGTTGAATGTTAACAATGAAAAAAAAGGGGGGAGGATATTATTTAGGTGCGAGGGAGAGATGGCTCTATGATAGTGCTGTAATGCCTTTGATAAATGTGTGCAAGTATGTAGGGATATTTTTTGTACCTCTCGTTTAAGCTTTGTTTCAGTGTGCAAGGATCTCGCTGGTGGGGCAAAAATGCGTTGATGTATATCATGAAAAGAAAATCTTCATTACACAATTCTTCCCTGAAACTGTTTCTGAAATTGAGTGATTTCCAAGTGTTGCTCTTTTTGCTATTTGGTGAAGAGTTGTGAGGTTTAAACGAAAGCTGTACTTCACTGTGAATCCGTACACATGTTTGCTTTTAAGAAGTGTTCGGGGTGTTGGAATGCGTACCACAAATGACCTTATATATACTTCCTTTGCGTTAGCTGTGCTTGACTATGTATGTATACATATGTGTGTGTACATAACCACATGCATGTATATGAATGTGTATTGTGTGCGCGTGCGTTTATGTAAGTTTGTGCCTGCCTATGTGTGCGTATGTGTTAGGGTAGCTGTTAGATACACATGTATTGTTAAAATGTATGTACGCAGTGTGTGTGTGTGTGCGTGCGTGCTTGTGTGTGTGTGTGTGTGTGTGTGTGTGTGTAGTCATATTTTGGTATGTGTATGTAACATAGATGTAATGTTTTATGTTAACAAAGCGTTTTTGTAAAGCACCTAGAGCAGATTTCTGGATAGTGTGCTATATAAGTATCCATTATTATTATTATTATATATGTTAAAACTAATATATACCCGAAAGTTGTAAGTTCTGCTGTACAGTGCGTACAATACTGACTCAGATTAGTACAAATGGATGAAACTAGAATACATTTGAAAACTTATAGAATGCTGTTTAAATCAATTGTTAGAGGAAAGAAAAATTGGGTAACACGCACGTATCTGTGTGAAAATGTTTTTTGCGAAGTGTGGTTAAATTAATGTAGGAAGCTTAAATGGTTTTGTTAAAATAATTCATCGACGTTTAATTGATCGTGGACTGCAAGCATGGAATGAACATGTTCAAAACAACAATATATTTAGTATTCATAATATGTTAAGAACTTTTTGCAGGCTGTATGATATGAAACCGTATTTGACGCTATATATGGACAAATATTTGCGAATTGTTACAACAAGATTTAGGTTGGGTGTGTTGGGTTTGGCTACTTATCGTTACAGATACAGGGAATGTAATAAAAATGATTTGGGAGCTCATTGTGCCAAAAAGAAAAAGAAGACAAAGTACATTTTGTGTTGAGCTGTCCCGCTCTTGTAGATATTAGAGAAAAATGTATCCCGTGTAAATATTACCGGCAGCCCTGTATATTCAGATTGAGTTTATTGATGTCTTCGAAACGTCAAAATGATGTGTGTCAATCTTCCTGCATAAAGCATTACATTTTAGAGAAATTGCTACTTCATAATAAGTATGTTGTGCAGTTGTAATTGCTGTCTCACGTGATTTTTCTCGCTCCATGTTTATTCAAACAATGCGACACAACCATTGTTGTTCGTTTGCCCCTTCATAGGGGCTATGGCCTGTTGAATAATTATTATCCGTATCTGTATCCGTATCCCCTTTCTCTCCTCTCTCTCTCTTCCCCCACTGTGTATTTCCTCCTCACCTCCCTCTCTAACACCCCCCCTCTCTCTCTGCTCTAGTGAGATCGACTCAAGTTAGTATCTCAGTCAGCATTTCTCTGTGATCAGTGAACTGACGGATAAATGTAGATCAAACTGTTCTTCCCACTAACATGCCTCGTTCTCAAAGATAGAATAATGACAATAGTAATAATAATAATAATGATAATAATGGTAATAATGATATGCCACTTTTCTATGACGCAATATCTATGACATATGCTGCTCAAACATGGTCCACTTAAATATAAACATGACCTAAAACATTACAACAGCTCTCTGTCGACGAAAAACAAAACACCCAATGCGTTCACATATGCAAATCACAACTCAAAGCACTCTTTATTTGATTACTTCTCTCACGTAGATTACAAGTGTTGGTAATTAACTGGCTAGCATTTATCCAGAGGAACTCTTATTCTACTTTTGACACAGCTCTGTGATTCATTTCAAATAAACAGCTTGTCCGGATAGAGGAACCTTTGGCATAGCTATTATGAAAGTTCAGTGTTTCATTTGCTGTGACACCTTATCTAGGACCTTTTAGCATACATTTTAATACAGGGTCATGTATCATTTCTAATAAACACCACCTTATCCAGAAGACATTTCAGCATACCTTTTAATACAGTGTCGTGTATAATTTCTGATTAACAACACCTTATCCAGATGACCATGTAAGCTCTTTTGAAACAGCTCATATTTGATTTCGAATGACATACAACAGATTATTCAGAGGACCTTGTTATCATCAATACAGTTTTGTGTTTCATTTCTTACAAGAAACAATACCCTGACTTGTCTGGTATCGACGATACTACGATAGCCTATCAAGGCTCAATCAAGAACATACCCAGCATACCCCCCCCCCCCCCCCCCCCCCCCCCCCCCCCACTGCCGAAAACTATAGCTGCCTACATGGCGGGGTAAAAACGGTCATACAAGTAAAAGCCCATTCGTGTACATACGAGTGAACGTGGGATTTGCAGCCCACGAACGAAGAAGAAGAAGAAATCAGTGTTTGGGGTTTATGCAAAAGTCAGACATTTGCTGCCTTTATGAGTTTTTTTATTATTTTTTTTCATATATATACAGCAGATTAATGTATCTGAATCTTTCCTCACGCTCTGAAACCTCCTTGAAACTGAAGCTGAAAGTGACGTGCGCACTCACAGATCTGGGGCGCCACGTTCATCACCTTGGTCTTCCTGTCCGTGCTGTTCTACCTCTTCCAGACCAGCATGTCCTTCAGGGACTTCCAGCCGCTCTCCCACAACCTCTCTCTGCCGGCCCCCAGGACCCTGGAAGACGAGTACTTATCCAGCGTGCCCAAGCCCTGGTTGAGCCGCGCGGAGGTGGCCGTCTTCGTGTTCTTTCTGGTGGAGTTCCTGGTGCGGGTGCTGACGTGCCCGATGAGGGGCTACATGGCCCGGCAGCTGAAGACCTGGTTTGACCTCCTCATGCTGGTGCACACGGGGGTGTCGCTGTCCCTGGACCCCCTGATGGAGGGCAAGGAGAGCTTCAGCGCTGCGGAGCTGGACGCGCTGACCTTCTTCTACTCACTGTCCGTCATCAGGGTGCTGCGGATCGGTTACCTGGCCAAGCACTTCGATTCCATGAAGGTTGGTTCGGGGAGTCGTGGATGGGGGTGGTTAGGGAGGTAGGGGGTGGCTTGGGGATGGGGTGAGGGAGTGGAGGTTGGGGGGATGGGGGGTGAGAGGGGGGTGCGGAGGGGTTGCTCGGGTCCTGGCCGTGCGTCTTTTGTGTGTGTGTGTGTGTGTGTGTGTGTGTGTGTGTGTGTGTCAATAATTCCTCTTGAGAAGTCCAACCCTCTCGCTCTCCCCCTCTCTGTATTCATCTCTTCTGTAGATGAATACAGGGCTTACACACACACGCACACACACACACACACACACACATGGAGAGAGAGAGATAGATGGACAGTCATTTTGTTGCTGTGGGTTCTCTTGCGCACGCTAAGTGCATGCTGCGGATGAAACCTCGCTTTTGTCTTCTCAACCAAATGACTAGCACCCAGACCAGGTGCTGCTCAAGGTCTAGCGGAGTGGGCAGCCCAAAAATGCCCCCTTTGCGGTCGGCCGCGTGTTAAGCAACATGAGTTAGTGAAGTGGCGATATGGAGATGCGAGTAGAAATCCCGGATCGCATACAGGACTCGAACCAATGGATACTCACTTCATGGTCGGACGGATTACTCCCACCAGGCCACCGCTTGATTCAAACCTGAGCAGGGCTGTGATCACCTGTGTTTCAGTTTGTTTCTCAAGGAGACGGGCGCAATAGCCGAATGGTTAAAGCGTTGGACTTTCAACCTGAGGGTCCCGGGTTCGAATCACGGCGTCGGCGCCTGGTAGGTAAAGGGTAGAGATTTTTACGATCTCCCAGGTCAACATATGTGCAGACCTGCCAGTGCCTGAACCCCCTTCGTGTGTATACGGAAGCAAAAGATCAAATACGCACGTTAAAGATCCTGTAATCCATGTCAACGTTCGGTGGGTTATGGAAACAAGAACATACCCAGCATGCACACCTCCGAAAGCGGAGTATGGCTGCCTATATGGCGGGTTAATAACGGTCATACACGTAAAAGCCCACTCGCGTATATACGAGTGAACGTGGGAGTTGCAGCCCACGAACGCAGAAGAAGAAGAAGAAGTTTCTCAAGGAGGCGTCACTGCGTTCGGACAAATCCATGTACGCTGCACTACATCTGCTTGGTAGATTACTGACCAGCAGCAATAAGCGAACGTGCTGAATCAGGTCATGCATATTATGTTATATTTGTGTGTCTATCAGAGTGAATTTCTTCTACAGAAGACATCACCTATGCTGTCACGGGTTCTTTTTCATTGCGCCGAGTGTGTGCTGCATACGGGACCCCTGTTCATCGTCTAATCTGAATGACTAGACGATGCTCAGTTTTATTTTCCCGTCAAAATTGGAAGAAATGGCAAGACCAAGATTCGAACCCAGACCATCGCGGACACTGTATTGGCAGATGAATTCCTTAACCATTCTGCCACCTTCTTCATCTTCATCTTTGATATGTTCACCTGGACAGGTATGTAATCACCTGTGCATTGTACCTGCAAATTATATTTCATGATACACGAAAAGGGTAGTTATCAGCTGTGCTGTTCCAGCAGATTCTGTTACTTAATACCCGGACAGGTTTGTAATGACTTGTCCTGTGTACCTGAAAAATTTGTTGCTTGATATCTGAACAGGGTTGTAACCACTTGCGCCGTGTACCTGAAGATTTTGTTGCTTCATATCTGAACAGGGTTGTAAACATCTGTGTTATGTTCCCGCGGATTCTGTTGCTTGATGCTCGAACAGGTTTGCAATCATTTGTCCTGTGTACCTGAAGATTCTGTTGCTTGATATCTGAACAGGTTTGCAATTACCTGTGCCGTGTACCTGAATATTTTGTTGCTCGATATCAAAACAGGGTTGTAATCACCTGTGTTCCTGCGGAATCCGTTGCAAGATGTCTGAACCAGTTTGTAATCACTTGTACTGTGTGCCTGAATTGCTTCATATCTGAACAGAGTTGTAATTATCTGTTATGTTCCTGCGGATTCTGTTGCTTGATGGTTGTAATCACTTGTGCTATGTACCTGAAATTTTTGTTGCTTGATACTTTAACAGGTTTGTAATCACTTGTGCTGTGTTCCTGCGGATTCTGTTGCTTGGTACCTGAAAAATTTATAACCACTTCTCCTGTGTACCTGAAGATGTTGTTGCTTGATATCTGAACAGGGTTGCAATCACCTGTGCCGTGTACCTGAATATTTTGTTGCTTGATACTTGAACAGAACTGTAATAATCTGTTATATTCCTGCTGATTCTGTTGCTTGATGCCTGAAAAAGGTTTGTAAATACTTGCGCCGTGTACCTGAAGATTTTATTACTTAATACCTGTGCAGGGTTGTAATTATCTGTGTTATGTTCCTGCGGAGTGTGTCGCTTGATAGTGGAACAGGACTGTGACCCCCTGTGCTGTGTGCCTGCAGATTCTGCTGCTGTCGACACGCGCCAGTCTGAAGGTGCTGCTGCTGCTGGCGCTATGCCTCATGTCCCTGGCGGCCATCTTCGGGTCCGCCGTGTTCCTGGCCGAGTACATCAGCGAGGACTACACCTTCCCCTCCATCCCCTACGGCCTCTGGTACGCCATCGTCACCATGACGACCGTCGGCTACGGAGACGTGGTGCCCGTGGGCTCTGTCGGACGGCTGCTTGGCGTCCTCTGCGCTCTGTGCGGGGTCATCGTCATGGCGTTGCCCGTCGCCGTCGTCGCCTCCAAGTTCAGCAGCTACCACGACAACATCTCCTCCAGGGTGCAGATGAAGGCCCGCTTCGAGTTCTTGAAGAACCATCCAGGGTTTCTCTCTCCCTGTGCTGCGGCGGGCGAGTCCGGCCGAGAGTCTACGTGTCGCACGTGCGGTGATCAGCCTGCGTGTCGTTCGGTCCTTGGCGAAAGGAAGGGCGAGAAAGGGAAAGAGGAGGAGGAGAAGGAGAAGAAGAAAGCTAAAGACGGACCCCAATCCGCTTCCTGCTTATGTGTTCGCGTGTGTCAGCAGAGGAAGCGAAGGAAGAGTCACCCGGTTCTAGTGGTGGCGCCGGAGTGAAGGGTCAAAGGTGAAAGGTGGTAGAATGGTCAGGACGTTTGTCTGCCGATACAGTGTCCGTGAGGGTCATGGCTCGAATCCTGGTCTCTCCCTTTCTCCCACGTTTGACTGGAAAATCAAGCTATCGAGTCATTCGGATGAAACAATAAACTGAGGTCCCGTGTGCAGCACGCACTTGGCGCACTGAACAAGAACCCACGGCAACATACGTGTTGTCCTCTGGCCAAATTTTGCGGAGGAAATTCGCTCTAGTAGGTACACAAATATATATACATGCACCAAAGGCCTGACTAAACGTGTTCGATTGCTGCTGCTCAGGCATCTTCCTAAGCAGATTTTGTGTGGCGTATATGGATTCGTCCGAACGGAGTGACGCCTCCTCGAGAAAATGAAACTGAACTGAAGGGCCTGATCTACCATCAGTCAACGTTGTACGACAGTCATACCGTTTGTCAAGGCCTGACCAAAGCGTGTGGGTTAAGCGTAGTTCAGGCATCCGGCTTTATTTCATCTTTCCCCTTTCTCTCCCCCTTTTCTACTCCCAACTGGATATGGTGTAGCGGAAATGAACCAACCCGTCCACTTTGATATTTCCTTGGAACTGAAACCAACTCGACATTGTGTATTTGCGTGGCGACCGAAACACACACACACACACACACACACACACACACACACACACACATTAAAACCGTGACACAACCACAGACACACACTCATAAACACATGATCATTCAGTTAGTGGTGTTTTTAGGTGTGCTTTTTCGGGTTTTTTTTGTTTTGTTTTTTTTTTTCCGATTTTTCAGCACTTCAGGTGTCTTTCGAGCCTGCTTGACACCAGAACATAGTATTTCCATGGAAGGACAAAGCACAGTCCTGCCACACATGTCTGTGGCTTACAGTGTGAGTCCAAGTGCAGCAGAAAAACAACAACAAACGTTGCTTAGATTTCGCACTTCGGCACTCCCTTGATGCCTTCTTTCGGATTGTCGGTCTTGTTTTCCAGAGGTTCTGCGTTCGAGTCTCCATCATACGAGTACTTTCACTGCCCATTTCAACGAGCCGCCATTCTGGTCATTCTGGTGTTGTACAGATATAGACATTGCCTTACCCCCTGCATCCCGTCCACCTCTCTCTTTTTCTCTCGCTGTTTTCTCTCCACCCCCATCCATACGCTCCTTCCGACGTGTCCAAGTGTAAAACCTCCGTTGTCCAGTTCACCTTGTCCTACGTGTGGATTTTTAAAAAGTAGCAATTAAATGATATCAGAATATCCAAATGACGTTTCCAGTCGGTGATGGAGTCTCGATTTCTCAAATGACATCTTCAGAATGTACAGTGAAGAAAAAGCATTATCTTATGCGCAAAAAAAAGTGTGTGTGTGTGTGTGTGTGTGTGTGTGTGTGTGTGTGTGTGTGTGTGTTCATTTATATTCTGATTATATTCTGACGATGTGCGTTGTTGATGCATAGAGAATGCAGTTTTAGTTCCATCTTGAAAACATTTTGTGCACTTCATTATAATTATCTCCTATTAGATGTTTCTGTTACCGCGAAAATTGCCCAAGATGATGACGATGATGAAGGTAATCATGATAATGACGTTGGAGACGATAATTTTGATTCATGTCTTCAGAAATTAAAGTAAAAGCTGGCTGAGCCTAACACCCACCCACCCTTCATCCCACCCTCCCTCAAAAAAAAACAACAACAAAAAACAAAACAACAACAAACACAAAAAAACAGAAAAAAAGACAACAGGGATGTAGCGGTATGTAACAGTTAAAACATGTATTATGAACGTTGAATGATTTGGTAAATGGATAATAACTGAATGAATAAGAGGATGTTTTGTGTTTGTAAGTCCATGACGAACGTTGTATCAAGAGCTGAAATATCGTTAGAACTAATAAAACATACCAGTCAGTCAAAAGGTTTTACTGCAGTCTCTATTTCTGACAGACACATAGAGAGAAGGGGGTGTGAGAGAGAGAGAGGCGGAGCCACATAGAGAGAAGGGGGTGTGTGAGAGAGAGAGAGGCGGAGCCACATAGAAGGGGGTGAGAGAGAGAGAGAGAGGCGGAGCCACATAGAGAGAAGAGGGTGTGTGTGTGAGAGAGAGAGAGAGAGAGAGAGAGGCGGAGCCACATAGAGAGAAGGGGGTGTGAGAGAGAGAGAGGCGGAGCCACATAGAAGGGTGTGAGAGAGAGAGGCGGAGCCACATAGAGAGAAGAGAGAGAGAGAGAGAGGCGGAGCCACATAGAAGGGGTGAGAGAGAGAGAGGCGGAGCCACATAGAGAGAAGGGGGTGAGAGAGAGAGGCGGAGCCGCAAATAAGAGAGTGAGAGAGAGAGGGGCGTAGCCAAATAGAGAGAAGGGAGTGAGAGAGAGGAGAGAGAGGCGGAGCCACATAGAAGGGGGTGAGAGAGAGAGAGAGAGGTGGAGCCACATAGAAGGGGGTGAGAGAGAGAGAGGTGGAGCCACATAGAAGGGGGTGAGAGAGAGAGAGAGAGAGAGAGGTGGAGCCACATAGAAAGGGGTGAGAGAGAGAGGTGGAGCCACATAGAAGGGGGTGAGAGAGAGAGAGAGAGGCGGAGCCACATAGAAGGGAGTGAGAGAGAGAGAGAGAGAGGTGGAGCCACATAGAAGGGGCTGTGAGAGAGGGAGAGAGGCGTAGCAAAATAGAAGGGGGTGAGAGAGAGAGAGAGAGGCGGAGCCATAGAGAGAGAAGGGGGTGAGAGAGAGAGAGGCGTAGCCAAATAGAGAGAAGGGGGTGAGAGAGAGAGAGAGAGAGGCGTAGCCAAATAGAGAGAAGGGGGTGAGAGAGAGAGAGGCGGAGCCATATAGAGAGAAGGGGGTGAGAGAGAGAGAGAGAGAGAGAGGCGTAGCCAAATAGAGAGAAGGGGGTGAGAGAGAGAGGCGTAGCCAAATAGAAGGGGGTGAGAGAGAGAGAGGCGGAGCCACATAGAGAGAAGGGGGTGAGAGAGAGAGAGAGAGGCGTAGCCAAATAGAGAGAAGGGGGTGAGAGAGAGAGGCGGAGCCATATAGAGAGAAGGGGGTGAGAGAGAGAGGCGGAGCCACATAGAGAGAAGGGGGTGAGAGAGAGAGGCGGAGCCACATAGAGAGAAGGGGTGAGAGAGAGAGGCGTAGCCACATAGAAGGGAGAGAGAAAGGGGCGTAGCCAAATAGAGAGAAGGGGTGAGAGAGAGAGGCGGAGCCACATAGAGAGAAGGGAGTGAGAGAGAGGGGCGGAGCGACATAGAGAGAAGGGGGTGAGAGAGACAGAGAGAGAGAGAGGCGGAGCCACATAGAGAGAAGGGGTGAGAGAGAGAGGCGGAGCCACATAGAGAGAAGGGAGTGAGAGAGAGGGACGGAGCCACATAGAGAGACAGAGAGAGAGAGAGAGGGGCGGAGCCACATAGAGAGACAGAGAGAGAGAGAGGGGCGGAGCCACATAGAGAGAAGGGAGTGAGAGAGACAGAGAGAGAGAGAGAGGCGGAGCCACATAGAGAGAAGGGGTGAGAGAGAGAGGCGGAGCCACATAGAGAGAAGGGGGAGAGAGAGAGGCGGAGCCACATAGAGAGAAGGGGGAGAGAGGGAGAAAGTCATACAGGACGGAGTGAGAGAGAGACAGAGCCACATTGAGAAGGAAGTGAGAGAGAGAGAGAGGAGAGAGAGAGAGAGAGAGAGAGAGAACGAACGAACGAACGAAGTTTTTCATTGAGGGAAGTGGAATAAGCATACATGTGTTTTTTGTTGTTGTTTTTTCATCCAGCCGTGAGGGCAAATAGAAAGCGAAGATGAATGAAAATATTCACAAAGTAACAAATAGATGTAGAAGTATTGACATGACACTCACATACACATCTAAACATGCACATGTACACAATCCTGATAAAATATCATGAAAAAAAACAACAACAACAAAAAACACGAAGTATATAGGACACTGATTGTATATTATTAAGTATTGCAATAGTGGTTATACATACTACTAAACTATATCCACATTCAATACGATAAAATCAAGTCAAGTAGGATTTTGACATGTTTGTCACAGAGAGAGAGAGATAGAGAAGGGGTGAGAGAGAGACAGAGCCACAGAGAGAGTAAAGTGAGGAAGAGACAGAACCACACAAAAAGAGGGGTGAGAGAGAAGAAGATGTTTTATTCATTAAGGCCATAGCCCCTTAGAAGGGGGTTTAAACATGAAAGTCGCGTACAAATTCACAGAACGTTCAAGATGTTACGAAGGCACTTCGACGTTTAAACGCTTTACACAGATAAAGAGTGAATTGTTTAACAAGACTTTCGTTTGTAGATGACATTAATAAGACGAGTTTGAATAAACAAGGTTGTCTGAAATATTTTTCTGGAATTAATTGTTCTCTGATATCTCTCAATTCTGCACAATCTAGCACAAAATGGACTTCATCTTCCTTTGACTTTTTGCATAACGGACAAATAGTATCAGAAATGTTAGACTGTCTGTAACGATATCGATGGACAAACAATTCAGAAACGCCAAATCTAAATTTGGTCATTACATGCTTCAGATGCCTGTCAACATTCATAGACATATAAGTTAGAAAACTATGTTGGTTATTGATAAGTCGATAAATCTCAAATCTGTCACTGCCTTGGATATGTGAATTCCAGTTTTGCCATCTGCTGTCAATCATTCTTTCACGAAACACACGAATAAAAGCTTTAGTATCCCCAACCCCTTGGCTAAGCCACACAAAACCAAATCCATTTTCACATAGCTTCACCCTAATATTCGAAACCCAATTTTTCTTGCCTCTGCTATCCGGTTCTAATAACATTCTGTATGCTTTATGTGGTAATCTATGAGTATCCATCTGTGTCAACTTTAACCAATAATGAATGCATTTAGTAGCAGACTGTAAAGATATCGGGTATCTGTTTGTTTCTCCATAGAAGAAAGAGAGAGAGAGAGAGGGGGGGGGGGGAGTGGTGAGAGGAGAGACAGGGCCGTGGAAGCTCATTGGTCTATCTGAAGGATCGCACATCTCTCCCCGATCTTTGCATGATATCATTTGCTGCAAACAGTTGATCATGATCTGAAAAAACGGAAAACGAGTGGTGAACAAACGCATAATGGTAAGATCTCATGTGTGTGTGTGTGTGTGTGTGTGTGTGTGTGCGTGCGCGTGTGAAAACGTGCACTTGTCGTTCAGTTTAAACAATACAGTTATTTTGAGTGTTGTGCCATTAAGTCTGTGAAAAAAAGTTCAATGGTTGTTTCCAAGGATTCATATTGCCAAAGTTCAATGGTTGTTTCCAAGGATTCATATCGCCAAAATTCAATGGTTGTTTCCAAGGATCCATATTGCCTGCAGTGATAACAGCAGGCGTGAAAGCTGTGACCCTCCCTCCCTCCTCGTGTGGAACGAGATATTCCAAGCGTCCAAGTGACTTCAATTCTGTAACAAGTGAGCACTTTACAGAAATGACACCAAGCTCGGAATTGCGTAACGAACACAATCTATATCAAGTGTTCCTCAGGTTAATTGGAATTGTCTTTTCTTTTCTTTTCTGATTTTGATTCAATTCAAATATATTTTTTGCTCCCAGAATATGGAACATTTTGACTTTGTTTTGCTGATGAAGAGGGTTGATGGGTGTGATGACGAGAATGCTGCCACTGCTGCTGTTGAGGTCAATATACGAGTAGGTTTGGACCCTGTGGTGATGTGGTGAGGCTGCGTCCTGTTTCTTCTTTTTTTTTCCTTTTTTTTTTAATCATATATCTCAGCATCAACCAGGCCAAGAGATGCAGACACCTGCCGTGTTGGTCAGGGATTTTGAGCGACACTTCCAAAGACACATCTGATTCTGGATAATGTGGTGCCAGTCTTCCCATCCGAGTCCATGGCATACCCAGTAATGGGTCACAGAGCTGGTCACAGGCCAAAACAATTCACAATAATTTGACACGAACGGGGTTTTCAACCTTGTATGCTTACGGTTATCAAATTGGAAAGGTAATCACTCTGTTTTTTTTTGTTTTTGTTTTTGTTTTTGTTTTTTTGTTAATGTTTCACTGTTGTTGTTTTTCCAAAACATTTTATTATATTCACACTTTATTGCAAAGGATGACAATCAATTTCCAATAAACAACAGCAAAAAGATGTAAAACAGACATTCATGGATTATTTGCTCTCTGGCGTTGCTCGCAATACCAGCTCATAACTACACTATAGGGGCTTCTATTGGAGTTCCAGCAGCAGCAGTCCACAGATACCTATCACTGTCAAGCCTCTATGAGCCTCCCCACAAGAGAAGACCTCGCTGTGTACTTCGACTGATACCTTTCTCATCGAGTTTCAGTTTTACCCCTTCAGTTTTCTGCTCATACTGGTTTTGACAGACATATTCTTAACAAAAGATAGGTCCTTACTGAGCTGTGGGGAGTTTCTCTTTGTTTCAGTATCAGTGTTTCTCTCTGGTCAGCAGTCAGGAGTTGGTACTGTGCCCGAAGAGCACTACACAGTGCGAAACAGCTGTCGTTTGCTGTGCATACAAACTTCCCATTTGGAGGTACAAAATGGCTAACCTATGAGCATTAATGAGTACTGTCAAATAATCATGTTTTTGTTTTGTTTTGTGTGTGTGTGTGTGTGTGTGTGTGTGTGTGTGTGTGTGTGTGTGTGTGCGGGTGTGTGTGTGTGTGTGTGTGTGTGTGTGTGTGTGTGTGTGTGTGTGTGCGTGTGTGTGTGCGTGTGCGTGTGTGTGTGTGCTGTAAAGACAAAAAAGACACAATCCTGCACCATCTATTTGAGTGTAACCGTGTACAATTATTTTGTAGTTTGTGAGATACTTAGTGTCCAAATTGCGATTGACGTGATCTCAGCCATGTGTTAGTACATTTTGGATATGACAACAAAGCAAAATGGAGGGATGCTTCTCACATATTTGATTATATCCGATTTTTTTTCTCATCAATTTTCTTTTAAACGAACGTAGAACCAATAAAATAAATCCAATATTGTACATGTTCACAAAAGATCTCAAAAAGGCATATGAAGTTGACAAGTATGTTTTCAAACTGTCTATGGAATATAACAAAGTTGCTCGCGCGTGCGCGCACACGCATGCACGCACAATTACCGATAATATATAAGCGTACAAATTTTCGCATTACCGGTAGCCAGAATAATTTTGAGTAAGATAACGAAGTCAGCTGAGAGACTTTAGTTTTATGATACCTTAAACATGCTCAACTCAGATCGGCAAAAGATCGTTTATCATTCGGCTTATAATATGATTCTTCACCAAGACGTCACTTGGAAGTACTTCTGATGACCGGCGGAAAACGAATACAAAATATTTTCCCCCTAAGAGGTTGTGGAAAATGTATCCATTTTAAAAGTCATTTGCACTGACACTGTTTATCAGATTACAAAGGACGTTTTGGTGTTAAAATAGGAATAAACAATTATCTGCATGAGTCGCTGAAATGAAAACTGTGGTGGCAACAATGAAACATACTCGTTTCATTGTTGAGGATCACGTATTCTTCTGAACACAAAATCACCCGACAATATCTCTATATCAGTGTTGCTTCAGCACACTTGTCTCCATGGACTGGCGTAGCCAAACGTGAGTTTGAAGACGCCATTTCACAATATCTTATACGAATGATGACCACCGTCTTTAGTTCAGGAAAGTAAAGAGCAAGATTTTTTTTTCAATCTTTATTTTTTAAAAGCAAAAATGTTATTAAAAAAAAGAAAAAAGACAACAAAAAAAAAAAAAAGAAAAAAAAAAGACGACGACTGGAGAGCTGCTAGAGGACTATAAAACATTATGACGACACGACAACGTTAATTTACGAACTGTTGTTGAAATGCTTTAACTTTGTTTACTTGTGTTTTTGTTGATCCAGAGAAAAAGAGATAAACACCTCAAGCCACCACACACACACACACACACAGATGTGTGTGTGTCTGTCTCAGGCTGCTGACCATATAAAAATTGCAACGATAAGTCTGTGCCTTTAGACATGCGCCCTGCAAGACCAGACAGATGGCAACAATTCTTTGAAACAATAAAACTTCTCTTCTCACTCTCTTGATATTCGAAATTTGCAATTTTCTTGTACAACGCATTTAGATTTAGAGATAAAATATAGTCTTGATGATACGATTTAAACACCAAATTCGTTGGTTGTGACCGTTGATATCCGATAAGTATGTAAAACATTTTGGTATGGCTATGATGTGCTTGTATGTTTGTGTACACCCTTCAGGCCTAATAATGTATAACGTATTCGCATTCGCATTCTCTCTCGCCCTCACTGTCTTTGATCCCTTTCCACTACTTTCTGTAATCTTCATTTAGAATCCTTTTGATTTCTAACATAAAAAGCACACTTAATGTATATGGAGAAGTTTGATATCATGGTTGTGTATATTTTGTGAATAACAAAATTCTAAACTGTGTTCCCCCAATGTTTCCACCTGGTGCATTTGGTAGATCTATATCCCCGAGGTCAGTGTTCTCCCACGGCTATATTCCCCCCAGATCTATGTCCAGGTATATATGTTCCCCAAGATCTGTGTTTGTT
>NC_134887.1:4791875-4799375 GCF_041734735.1 Babylonia areolata
ATCATTTCAAATGACACCAATTCTTTATGGCATTCGTGTTGTACATGTTACATAACCGTTCCCCTTATAATACAGCTGAGAAATAATGATTTAAATGATGTGCATCCTTTCAATTCTCAACAGCAGTATGTCCAAACAATTGATATTTCCGTGATTTTTGTTTTGGTACATTTGTAAATTGAATAAAACTAGCAAGGTGGTTTTTCTTTGTAGGTGTTTTTCTACATCACATTGTTTTTTCTCTTGAATGTCAACACCACTTTGATAGTTCCAGTTCACACACTGCACCCTGATTGGTTGTAACAAAGACAAACAAAACAAGATAAACTAAACTAAAAGTCGCATTCCATGGTGTCTATAAAATTTCATATCCATCATTTCATTGAAAGCTCAGTTGTACACTCTTTCATGTCGAGGAACACATTGGTGTGTGTGTGGAGGGGTGGTGGTGGGGGTAAAGGGGGTGTGGGGTGAGGATTAAAAGGTGGCACTAGCAACACTGCCATATATATACTTACTTTACTTACTTTACTTTATCCGTCCTCTTGTACCATCTAGGGCGTCGAGGGGAGAAAGAGCTGACGGGCCCTGGCAAGCTGGAAGGCCTCGTTGGGTGGAATGTTGTGGGTCTTCAGGGTTTCTTTCACACCGTCAATCCAGGTCTTCCTTGGTCTTCCTCTTGCCTTGTATCCTGATATCCTTTTGTTGTACGCTTTACTGGCCATCTGGTGAGGTGCCATACGTGTTAGATGTCCAAACCATCTGATCGTTTGCCTTTGGATATGGTGGAGGACAGGTGTTGTTCCCACCATTTCTCTGATCCTGGTGTTTCTGATCATGTCCCGTCTGGTCTTGTTGACGGCTCTCCTCAGACATCGCATCTCGCAAGTGGTTATTTTGCGTTCCAGACTTTTTGTCAGGGTCCATGTCTGGCACTGGTAGGTCAAGGTGGGGATGAAGATGGAGGTAATGAGTTTGGCTTTGGTCTCAATGGGGATGTTGGGATGTTTGAGGAGTGGGGCAAGCTGGTAGCTGACGCTGTTAGCCTTCTGTACTCTCGTCTCAATCTCTCTGTTGAGACGTCCATCTTCCGAGAAAATACTGCCGAGATACTTGAACTCGCTGACTTGTTTCAGCGGAATTCCGTTGACGTTGATGTTTAGGTTGCCAGGTGTTCTGCTGACCTTCATCGTCTCGGTTTTGCTGATGCTGATCTTCATGTTGAGCTCCTCACACTGTGTGTTCAGTCTGTCTGTGTGCTCTTGAAGTTGTTCTTCTTTCTCATGTGCCAGGCTTTGGTCATCTGCGAACAGCATCTCATTCAGATCTTCTGGGTTGGGGTTTGCTTCTTTTGTGATTTTATCCATGTATATGATGAAAAGTAACGGTGATAGAACACACCCTTGTCTCACTCCAGATGACACCTCGAACCAGTCTGTGAGTCCGTTTTGGGTGCGGACTGCACTCATACTGTTGTTGTAGATGGCTCTGATGTTGTCCAACAGTTGTCCCCTGATGCTGTACTCTTCGAGTGTTTGCCATAGCTTGTTTCTGTCCACTCGGTCAAATGCTTTCTCCTGGTCTACAAACACAAGATTTAGTTCTCTGTTGTGCTCGATTGTCTTTTCGCTCAGTTGCCTGAGAGCGAAGATAGCGTCTGTAGACCCTCTTCCTTTTCTGAAGCCCATCTGCGCCTCACTCAGTAATGGTTCCACCTTGTACCTTGTACGCTGTTCCAAGATCTTTGTGTACATCTTTCCTGTGTGGCTCAGGAGGGAAATTCCTCGATACATACTGCAGTCTTTTTTGCTGCCTTTCTTCTTCCAGATTGGTACCACAACTGCTCTCTGCCAGTCTTCCGGGACTGTCCTCTCCATCCATGCTTTCTGGAATATTGTGGTCAGCCAGGTGATTCCTGTTTCTCCACATGCCAGGATGGCTTCAGTTGTAATGCCATCAATGCCTGCTGCTTTGTTCCTTGGGCTGTTCTTTAGTGCCTGCTGTACCTCTGATCTTAAAATGTTTGGTTCTTCTTCTTCTGGGTAGTGTGGATGAAACTGGATCTGTGTGGTATTTTGGCTGCTTGGGTTCAAAAGTTCCTTGAAATATTCCTGCCATCTATTTTTGATGCTGTCTTCCTTACTGAGAGGGTTCCCATCTTTGTCATTGACCACTGTTGTTGGGCTGTATGGCTCGTCTCGTAGTCTCATTGCTTTGACACTTTTGTAGAACTGTCGTGGTGACTGCTTGCACAGTTCACTTAATTCCTCGCCATATTTCTTCCATGACTGTTCCTTGACGCTTCTGACTGTCCTCTTACAGTGTCGTCTTGCCAGTCTATACCTCACATAATCCTCATCTAGCTTTGATTTTAACCACACCTTGAACAGCTCCTTCTTTTCTTTGACGGCCTCCTTTACTGTGTCATTCCACCAAGCTGTCTGTTTCGCCTTCCCTTTTCCGGTGTTCTTTGTACCACATGCTTTCCTGAGTGTCTCTGTCAGTGTGTTTTTGAACACTGACCATGCTTCTTCTGCTGTCATATCTGTGCTGTCCACTTCTTCAAGCTTCTTTGTGACTTCAGTTTCCACTTCCTGTCTTACTTCTTCCTTTTGGAGTTTTCTTAAGTTGATCTGCTTATCTGATGCTTTCTTCTTCTTTCTCCTTGGTCTTTCACTCCTCTGTTTTGTGAATAGGATCACCGGACTGTGGTCAGTGTCCAAAGCTGCGTTTGGAATGGATCTCGCATCTGTGACTCTGCTCCGTTCGTCTATACGTGTCAAGATGAAATCTATCTGTGATGACACATTCAGATCATTCCATCTGTACCAAGTTTGTTTCTGGCTAGGTCTGTGTTGGTAAAAAGTGTTTGTGATCCATAGGCCATATTCTGCACACAGTGCTAAAAGCTGTTCCCCGTTGTAGTTGCACTCTGTGTTAGTGTCACTGTGTGGGCCAAGGTGCTGGTCCCAAGGTGCTCTTCTTTTGCCTACTCTTCCGTTGAAATCTCCCATGACAATAAGTTCTTCCTTGTCTGGGACTGTGCTTATGGTGTCTGATAACTTCTCAAAGAATTCCTCCTTTTGTTCTTCACTGTAAGAGTCATTGCAAGGTGCGTAAGCTTGGATGAAGTTTAAGGTCTTCCGTTCTCCTCTTACTCGGATTTTGATGATCCTCTCCGAGATAAAATCTGTTTCCAGCACATTCTTTGCTGCGTCTGGCTGCAGGATAAAACCTACGCCATGTGTTGCTCTTGTTGTTATATCCACGCCACTCCAAACGAGGACATAGTCCTCGTGGATCTGTTTGATTCCAGTTCCCTTCCGTCTGCAGTCTGAGATTCCCATCATTGGTATTCTCCATCTCTTCATGAAGTCAATGACCTCTGGCTCCACACACGTTCCAAGTACTAGTTCTTTCTCGTTGTCCTTTTCCGTTTCCAGTTCGTTTTCCGTTTTGATCCGTCCGTTTCTTTTTCCTTTTAATTTCTTGAGCAAGAGTTAATCCACCGCCGGCTTGCTAGGCCTGTCGCAGCTTCACCAGGGCCCCGTTGGCCAGCATTACCTGTTTCCACCTCCCACGACCAGGACGAGGGGTTGGGCTTTGAGAGGCCATATATATAAACCTTTGCAATGAGACACAGCACTTTCGGTACAACAGAACTGAAAGTAGTGTTTGAGAGCAACAATTAAATTTTACTCGTTCAGTTTTCTCAGTAAGCACACACTCGCGTCACGAGGACACTGGTGAAAATGTCAATTGGGCAGCCATATTCCTGTTTCTTTTTAATCATACAACTTAACTTGTATGCACAACAAAAACAGGGCATTTGAAATCAATGACACGAATATTATCTCAGAAATACACATTCAGTTCTTGTAAAAAAAACAAAAGGACACGTCAAAGACAATAAAGAACATGGAAATGGAACTTTATTGTAAATTTTCACAATCTTCAGGGGGAATGCTTGGCCTGTTTTCCGAAAAGCACCATTTCATAATACAAGATGGTTTGATGTTCAGTAAGTTTAACACTTTCTACAAACAGAAAGGGAGCATATTAATGATTGTTGTTGTTGTTTTTCACTCTCTCTCAACATCTATGAAGGCTCCAAACCATAATGATCTAAATGGTAGCAAAGATAACAACAGCACTGTCCAGACTGAAATCTACATGGAAAGGCAGCATCATCTCTATGGAACACATAATCAGACACCTGGGTGCACTGGTATCTTCTAACTTCCTGTATGCGTGCGAGACATAGACTCTCATGGCGGGTTTGAGAAGAAGAAACAAGCCATTGAAATAGTTGTTTTTGTAAGATACCAAACATCACGTACACTAATT
Source organism: Babylonia areolata (assembly GCF_041734735.1). NCBI lineage: Eukaryota > Metazoa > Mollusca > Gastropoda > Neogastropoda > Buccinidae > Babylonia > Babylonia areolata. The sequence continues at coordinate 4,796,223 of NC_134887.1, forward strand.
ACATCACCAATCAACAAGTTCGCCGAATCACCAAACAGTACATTGGACCTTATGAAGATCTGCTGACATCAGTTAATGAGAAAAGAAAGTTGTGCTGGTGTGGCCACATAGAAAGATCCAATGGCCTGCTAAAAACAACCCCTCAAGGAACTGTTGAATGAGGGAGACAGATGGGCGCAATAGCCAAGTGGTTAAAGCGCTGGACTTTGAATTTGAGGGTCATGGATTCGAATCTCGGTAACGACGCCTGGTGGGTAAAGGGTGGAGATTTTTCCGATCTCCCAGGTTAAAACATGTGCAGACCTGCTTGTGCCTGAATCCCCTTCATGTGTATAAGCAGGCAGAAGAACAAATATGCACGTTAAAGATCCTGTAATCCATGTCAGTGTTCGGTGGGTTATGGAAACAAGAACATTTCCAGCATGCACCACCTTGAAAACGGAGTATGGCTACCTACATCGCGGGGTTAAACGGTCAGACACGTAAACGTCCACTCGTGTACATACGAGTGAACGTGGGGGTTGCAGCCCACAGATGAAGAAGAAGGAGAAGAAGAAGAGAAGAATGAAGGTGACAGGTGGGAACACAGAACCCGATGGACTGACAACATCGCATTATGGACAGGGCTTCGTTCTTGAAGAAGCGCCATCACAAGACGGACATAAAAAAAACAAAAACATTTCAAATCTTTCAAATCGACAGGAAAACCATCTACAGAGACCCAGGATTTGAAACACAACTGAATAACCTGGAGGAATCTGCTGAACATTTCTGAGCAGTAACCTAGTGACACTTCACAGACCTGAGACAGAAGAAACAAACCCTCGATCTGATTTGATCTCAGACTGCCCCTTCTTTCCTTTCTGGTTAGCTGTCCAGTCCGAAACAATGGTATCACGCATGCTTGGGTTCTCAATATCATCGTTTTTATCCAAGTCAAAGTGTTGGCCAGCGTCATGGGTGTGGCTGCTGCCCACAGGTTCGTGATGCTGATGAGGTTCAACATTGTCTCCCAGACTCTCTGAAGACTGGGAGATGTGTTCAAGACTCTCTGAAGACTGGAAGATGCTGAACTGTGGATTCTTCTTCAAGAAGGAGTTCCTGTCCATATTGTGTGTGCATGGCCTCAGGTTCATGTGGTAGATGGAGAAGTTTTCGGCGATAATAGCGATGGGCATGGCCAGGACCAGTACCCCAAACAGAGCACACACTGATCCCACCATCTTCCCTACCCAGCGTGTCGGGTGAACATCGCCATAGCCCACCGTTGTCATGGTGATTATGGCCCACCACATAGCATCAAAGATGGAGTGGAAGGTTCGAAGGTCATAGAACACCTCGGATATGTAGGCCATTGTAGCAAAGCCCAGGACGAAAATGAAGACACCAGTGACCATCAGCAGCAGGTCCTTCAGGCTGGACTTAAAGGTGAGAATCACAACCTGTGGACAGGAGGGCATTGTGTTGTACAGTTACGACACCAGCTGTCACAGTGGCAAAATAATTACTTACATTTTTTTCTTTTTTATTCTTATTCTTTCTTTCCTTTCTTGTCTCTTCAAGGAGGAAGGTGGCAGAATGCTTAAGACGCTCAGCTGCCAATATAAAGAGTCCGTGATGGTTTGGGTTCAAATTCCACTCTTGCCCTTTCTCCCATGTCCGACTAGAAAATCAAACAAAACGTCTAGTCTTTCAAATGAGATGATAAACCGTGATCCCGTGTGCAGTACACACTTGGCACACTGAAAAAAAAAAATCCCATGGCAACAAAAGTCTTGTCCTCTGGCAAAATTATGTAAAACGAAATCCACTCCGATAGGTACATCAATATATAAGCATACAGTCAAGGCCTGACATGTGCATTGGGGTATACTGCTGCAGGATGTGGTGTAGCGTATATGGATTTGTCCAAACAAGTAGAGACCAGGAATGGTTAGCACCATGGCCTCAGCCCGTAAGCTAGAGCATAACTCCAGGAGGTTTTATTTTAAGTAAGAAAGGGATAAATCATGTCCTACAAATTATCTTGAAGCCAAAAAGGTTCCTTTCTTTTTCTTGACAGGGTATAATAGATTCATCAAACTCAACAGATTAATCTAATTTTTCTCCTGATTTCCCTCTGCACTTCTTTCCCCCCTCTTCTGACCATTTCCACAAATATACACACACACACACAAACACACACACGCACACACACGCCCTACAGCATGCACAAACAAACGAAAAACAAATTTATGGTTTGAGGGGGAGACGTTTATGGGAGGGGTGCTTTCATGAAGGCAGGGGGATGGGAGATTGGACTAAACAGCATATAGGTCATCCCAGATCTTCCCTGGGGGATGCTTTAGGATCCTGAACAGTCTGCCAGGGAGCATTTCAGGAAACTAAAACGTCCCGCAGTGGACATACGAAAGGGGGGATGATCTGGCACGTTACACAGCTGTGGTGCCGTTAACCTCGAACAATGTCGTTATCCTGAACAACAATTTTGAAATGCACGAATTGTATGCTTGATTAATGAGGAATCAATGTAGAACTGACCAGCATGTCTTTTTTGTTATCAAAGTCAATATGAACACGGCGAAACAGAGCGAATAATTATATATATCTCTAAAAAAAATAATAAAACCTCATTTGGGACTTCCACAAGAAAATGAGCACTTCCCAGCTGGCACACTCTTCCCCGAGCTGGTACTGTGTCACTCGATGGGAAAATGATTAATCTAATTACTTATCTATTTATTTATGTATGTCATTTTACTTCATCATATCTTCTTGTATTTTCCCTTAAGGCCTGAACTGACCTGAACATTCTTGCCTGACCACTGAATGCCTAAATTTACTTTACAACAGAACAATATAGCTCAATGGTGCAAAGACACAGGATCTTCCGTCAATCCAGTGAAAGATCAAATGTTGCTGTGCACCCTCAACAACAGAACCACGAGCAAATCACCACCACCAGTGTCATTTGACGGAATTCAGATCGAGGAAACTAAATGCCTATGCTACCTAGGAATACAGTTTGACAGGATGCTGACCTTCAGAAAACATACGGAAAATACTGTTCTCCAATGCAAAAAGGGTCTTTCAGTCTTAACAGCAATGGCAACCAAAGGTATTGAAGAATGCCACCTCTTCCTGCTGTATCAA
>NC_134887.1:5166731-5174231 GCF_041734735.1 Babylonia areolata
CTTCCGTTTTACATCAGGTGCTGTGAGTGAACCTGCTTTGCTGACGACCACTGGACTTTTGGTCAACTGTTTTTTTGGTTTTTGTTTGTTTTGTTTTGTTTTCTGTTCGCAATAAGACTTATACACCCCATGTCTTTGACAGGATCCACTAACGATTCACTGCTAGGTTGATCTACTAACAATTCACTGCTAGGTTTTTTGTCTTTACTTTTCTAAGTCATTCATGCAACATTAATGATAACAGTGTGAAGTTGAGACTTTTTATCAAATAGTTCCGAAATTTTCATGCATTCTTCAGTTGTGTAAGTGTTCATGGCGTTGGCTTGAAAACCGTAAGAGCTTTTTTTATTTTATTTTATTTATTTATTTATTTTTTTACAGCCAACAAAATTTACCATAGTCATGAAAACTGAATAAATGAATGAATGAACTTTTTTTTCGTAGGGGTAATGAATTAAGCATACATTCATTTTATATCCAGCCCTAGAAAACCAAAAAGCCAAAAACAGAAGAAAGGAAATTAAAAACAAAAATTTCAAAAATAAAAATGAGGGAAAGAAACTCATTATAATACACTGCATATCAGGATAAAGACTAAATAAAAGTAAGTTGGGAACTAATAGAGAGATGTACAGACATGTGTTCAATTAATACTCGGCAGGAAAATACAATTTCGGTGAGATTTATATTATTCGTCAAAATGTCATGTCAATGAATGATCATGGTCATTTGTATTTGGACAGAATTTCAATGACACAGGAAACGAATGATGAGCACCCAATGGCAACCGTCAATCGGCTCTACCCAGGTAGGCAGCCTGTTGTGTAAATGACTCCATGTTTGTAAAGCATCACTTAATCAATTTTGTGGTCCTGACTGCCTCAGAGCCACCTGGTTTGGGGGTGTGGGGGTAGGACGGGGGTGTCATTAATCTGTGCCGCGTTAGTTTTCGCACCCAGTGCAGTTTTACGTTATTTGATGATGCATCCAGTTCGGGAAGGGTGTACAAGTTATTCGTTTACTTTCAATTTCACTTGTCTTATTATAATATTACCTTACGGAATGTTTTCCCTTTACATGATGATTGAAATGTACATGCTAAAGATGTCCGTGTTTCATTTGTTATTATTTGACTTGTGGAACACGTTTAACGGAATGTTTTCCGTTTATTTGACTGGTGTCCGTTTGGTGATCAGGTAAATGTGTGCGGGGTTACTCATTTACATATTTTCATTTCCATTGATTACTTGTTGACGAATATCTAAATGAGCCGAAAGAAAATGAAATGTTTCAATTGCTTAAAGAAGTCAGTAAAGTCGTTTTAACTGAATTGAATTGATTCTGTTCCTGGATGATTAACACAGAGTCATGCATTGGTTGTAGATCTAGGGCTATTTGATTTGTGTAACTGGTTTCTTACATTCCTTTAGCATATGTACATATGTTGTGCTATGATGTTGCCATTTTTGATAACTGTGGTGTTGTTGATTAAAATGGATGGTGTCAGACTGTGTTTGGGTTGTTTTGTTGCTTCTTATTGCAGATCTAACTTCCCATGCTGGAGATTTTGCTTTGGCTCCACTCACATCCATATTTATTGTGTTACCAACTGCGTCTCCATGTTTTTTTTGTGTTTTTTATTTTTTAATTTTTTTAAATTTTTTTATCAGTCTTTGAGCAGGGATTTGAAAGATAACAAATCTGATTGTAGATCTAACATGACACTTGCCTTGGGGTGGCGTGATGTGTTGTTCTTTTGGAGCTCGGTGTGGGTTTAAAATGTTTCATAAATGCTCATGGTAGCCATTTTGTACCTACAAATGTGAAGTTTGTATGCACAGCAAACGACAGCTGTTTCGCACTGTGTAGTGCTCTTCGGGCACAGTACCAACTCCTGACTGCTGACCAGAGAGAAACACTGATACTGAAACAAAGAGAAAGTCCCCACAGCTCAGTAAGGACCTATCTTTTGTGAAGAATATGTCTGTCAAAACGGACATGTAAACTGGAGCGGTAAAAATGAAACTCTGAAAGGTATCAGTCGAAGTACACAACAAGGTCATCTCTTGTGGGGAGCTTGCTTATTTATTTATAGTCCGTTCATCTAAGATGATGATATTAGACTGAAAATAAATGATATTATTATCATTTGGAATATTATCATTTCTATCATAATGATGATTGTTATTATTAATTAGAAGTCGACATTTCTGCATATTCGAATGAAAAGGGGGGCGGTTGAGGTGGAGGGGAGGGGTTGTGGTGGGGGCAAGGGGCAGGGGACTAAGAAAGGAAGAGACAGACAGACAGAGAGAGAGAGAGAACAGAATGTGGAAAAGATAGAGTACAAAATCTAAAATGGAGAGGGTGAGTGTCAGTGATTGGAGAAAGAAAAAAACATAATATTGGAAGGGTGTGTGTGAGAGACGGGACGGGGGAAGTGGGGTTAGGACCAAAAAAACCAAAACAAAACAAAACAACAACAACAACAAAAAAACAAAAAAAACAACAACAAACAAACAAAAAAACAAACAAAAAAACAAACAACAACAACAACAAAAAATCAATAATCAAATATTGTATGCACTACTTCTGTAGATTATTATTTGAAAAGAGGTTCATGTGGGGATATCAATAATCAAATATTGTATGCACTACTTCTGTAGATTATTATTTGAAAAGAGGTTTTTGTGGGAAATAGAGTAAACAACCAACTGGACTATTTAACACATAGCTAGCTAACTTTAATAAAGAACAGTTTGAAATATATAACTTTTTCCAAAAAATGTTAACATTTGAAATTGGTAACACGTGTTCCGTAATTTCTGGAGGCAAAAAAGGTTTCATTACTAAACAGCGGGTTAAAACGTGCTCAACCGTTGCAAATGCATTCAATATTTTCACAATATTTTGTGTATGGAGCATTTAGTAATAACCTAAATGCCATGCTCTTAACAGCCCTGCGAGTTCTTTTAGCATTTAAGAAGGCAGAAGTGTTAACTTCTGAAGACATAATGGAATTTTGCATATTTCTTTCAACAATATTACACATTTCAGATGATGATAAACGATGAGGAAGTTCAATTGCATTTAAAGCGTTTTTAGCTCCAAGCTTTGCAAGATGATCTGCACGTTCATTAGAGAAAAGTCCACAGTGTGAGGGAATCCAGCACATTTCAATATTAGTTCCTCTCATTTGAATACAGTGAATCAAAAATCTTATTTCAAAAATGATGTTATAATTAATGTTCGTACAACCTGATTTGATAGACTGCAGAACTGATTTTGAATCGACACAAAATAAAACATTAATCAAGTTTAGGGGCAGATCAATTAGATATGTTCATGCCATAAGGACGGCAATTAATCCAGCTGTAAAAATTGAGAAGCCCTTTCCAATATGATATGACTTTTCAATTTTCAAAGCAGGAATTGCATATCCAGAACCAGCAAACAGATTTTCTAGAACAGAACCGTCTGTAAATATTTTTAAGTGGTGGGGGTATGTTTCAGACAAGTGTGATTTGACTCGGGAAGCTAGTATATTGGGATTTTCATCTTTCTTAATGTCACAATATTGAATATCAAAAGCTGCTCCCGTTAATTCCCATAATGGAACTGGTGAAGTGCTCATAATCGGAGCAACATTTTGTGTGATTAAAAGTATCTGACACGTATGTAGAAATGGTTTCTAAATTTCTGTTCTGTTTCGCTCGTTTCGAAAAAAGTTTGTCAGACCGTATATTAATCTCAGTTTTGACAGAATTTTCTGTAGCATTTGCTCTAATTACATATTTTGCCGATGCTAGCTTTCTTAATTCATTAAGAGGTAGTATTCCTGCAGCTCTATATGACTGTAATGTGTTCGTATGAAACGAAACACCTAGGGCCAGCTTTATGGCTTTGCTATCTAGGCTTTGCATTTTTTTTAAGGAAAGCATTCCAAGCAGAGAAAAATACCTCATGAAAGGTATCAGTCGAAGTACACAACAAGGTCTTCTCTTGTGGGGAGACTTACAGTTCAGTTCAGTTACTCAAGGGGCGTCGCTTCGTTCAAACAAATCCATATACGCTATACCACTGCTAACCAGGTGCCTGACCAGCAGCCTAACCCAACACGCTTAGTCATGCATTGAGGGGAAAATACACTGACGGCTCATAGTGGCTTGACAGTGATAGCTTTCTTAAACCTCTGATGCTGGAACTGCAATAGAAGACGCTATATGTGTAATGACGAGCTGGTATGGCGACCAACGCCATTGACAGTGTTGGACAAATGGTACAGCAAATAATTTGTGTGCATTCTCAATGTCTGCTTTACATCTTTCTAATGTTTATTGGAAATTGATGGTCATCCTTTCCATTAAAATATGAATATAATAATATATAATAAGATGTTCCATAGACTGTAGAGCATATAAACTGGCACTCGGCTTACCAGTCCATACCTCCAGTAAGAAAACGTACAGCAGCGGGAGTATACCATTAGAGGATCAAAGGGAACTTGCGTGCAGTAAATTTGTCTTGAGAAGCTAACAAAACCCTGTCTCGCGTGCACCTCGGGGATCAGCTGCATAGCACGAGACATAAATTCAGATCTCCAAAACCCCAAAACAGGCGTGGCAAAAGAGGTGGGAAAAGATTGTGCTTACGTAGCAGAATGACAAAAGCAGAGCGGCTGTCAAAGAAATTCTTTAGAATCGGCAGTTGGAATTGTTCCAGCGCGAGAATGAGAATCTCAACAATTGAGAAAGTGGCATATGATTTTGACATTTTATGTCTCCAAGAGACCAGAACAAGTGTAGACAGACCAATACATTTTGAGAATTTCACAGTCTTTCAAAGGAATGAAGGAAGAGGAGTAGCAATCATACTGAACAAAAACCTGAAAACAAAGTTTTCACCATAAATCGAGAGAAATGGTGTAGCAACTAATGTGAACTAGTGGGGGTGCATCTTGAAGAACCTGACGGAATTCACAAAAGCATCGTGCTCATCAATGCCTATGTTCACCCAGGAACCTGCACAACAAAAGAGGATTGTGCCTTTTTAGAGGAAATAGAGAACGAATTTGGAGACTCAGTCATTATCTGTGGAGACCTAAATGCAAGATCGAAGTTATGGGACCAATCCACAAGGACTCGCACTTGAAGGAATGATAGGGGAAATCCTTCTTAGCCCATTAACAACCACATCCCCAACTCGCCTTGGAACAAGACAAGGGGACAGTGACAGTGTGATCGACATCGCTCTAACATCTCCAAAATTCAGAGCAGAAATGAATGCAGAGATGCTTCCACACCAAGGCTGTGACCACCTCCCGGTAGTTTTCAGTCTACAGAAACTGTCAGATAAACCCTGTATGAAACCACGTGATCCATTTCAGTATAACCAAAGAGGCAACCATCATCGAAAAATTAAGACGCAGAAGAAACAAAAGAACGGCACCGAACCAGATGCAAACTATTGAGGCCCCATGGTGGAATACCGACACACAGAGAGCCTGGATAGAAAATCATGCCGCTGTCCAATTTTGCCAAAAAGAAAGAACAAAACCTTCTACGGGCAAAGATATTGAAACAAAAATGAAAGAAAAAACTAAACAGTTTGAACTCATTGCTCAAGAGGCCAAAAATGACAAGTGGAAACAGTTTTGCGAGGCACTCAATTATGACACAATATTGACAGAGTTCTGGCAATTTTATCGTCGCATGGAAGGGAAAACGTGCACAACAACAACCCCAGACATGTTAGACACTGACGGAACCAAGCTTAAGACAAACGAAGAAAAAGGATCCGCCCTGCTCAAACATTTCATACAACAGAGCGATCAAAGAAACTTAGATGAGAAAAAGAAATATGTTGAGGAGTTAAACCAAACCCTTATGCAGACTGGACCTGATGATGACTTGACAATAGATGATCTAAACGAAGCAATAGCTAAATGCAAGAAAGAATCGGCTCCTGGCCCAGACAAAGTTCGCTACTCGGACATCAAGGAGCTATTGGAAGAAGACAGAAGCAAACTTTTCAATCTATATCAAAACAGTTTCCACAATGGACATGTGCCAGAGGACTGGGCACACAGCTTCTTAAAACCCATACCAAAACCAGGAAAGGACCATCGTCAGGTAAGCGGCTACCGGATCCTAACCATGCAAAACATTGCTGGAAAGCTCATGGAACGCATGATAGCCAGGAAACTTGCAAGGGATCTTGAACACAGGCACATTCTCCCTTCAAATCAAGGTGGTTACAGAACAGGCAAGTCCACATGGGAAAATGCAGCTTCTTTTGCATATGAGGTGTATGAAGGATTTCAAAGAAAAGAAGAAACACTAGCAGTAGCAATCGACCTTGAAGATGCCTACAATAAAGTCCAGTTTGCGCACCTCATGGAGCTGCTACTAAGGTATGGAGTAAGTTTGACACTGACAAGATGGATAGCAGCAGCGCTTCAGGAAAGAACCGTCGTCCTACGCCTCGGAGATTGGATGTCTGCACCTTCTAAACTATCCATGGGACTGCCACAAGGGTCTCCGCTCTCTCCTGTCCTCTACAGTGTCTACACGAAGGGCCTTGCAGACTTAAACAACAATGGAATAGCTCGGGTGCTTACTCCTGTGGATGATGGCCTGGTCTTCAAAACTTCGAAAGATGCTCAGGAAAGAACTAAAGTCGTCCAGAAACAACTAAACAATATTGCTCAATGGTGCAAAGACACAGGATCTTCCATCAATCCAGTGAAAGCCCAAACGTTGCTGTGCACCCTCAACAACAGAACCGCGAGCAAATCACCACCACCTGTGTCATTCGACGGGATTCAGATCGAGAAAACTGAATGCCTACGCTACCGAGGAATACACTTCAACATGATGCTGACCTTCAGAAAACATACGGAAAATACTGTTCTCAAATGCAAAAAGGGCCTTTCAGTCTTAAAAGCAATGGCAACCAAAGGTATTGAACAATGCCACCTCTTCCTGCTATACCAATCACTCGTCCTCAGTGTGATCGACTACGAACTTGGGCTAACACCACCATCTCAAAGCAACCTCCTAAAATTAGAAAGAGTTCAAAATGAAGCTATGAGGCTGATCCTTGGAACAACAAAAGACATGCCCACAGAAACCATGCGATACCTGCTTGACTTTCCTTCAGTGCAGGCCAGAAACAAGTTAGAACAGGTTAAGACCTACTTCAAAGCATTAGAAAACCCTCAAAACCCACTGCATGACGCAGTCAAAGAATCAAAAGGCAGCCGTCTAAGACGAGGAAGGTCATGGATGGGGCAAGCAGAAGCCACAATCCAGCTAGTATGCCAACTACGAGACCTGAAAGAAACAAAAGAATGGGGAAAAAACCCCTAAAACCTCAACCATCTATTCAACACAGCCATTTCACCCACTCTAGGAAGACATTGTCGGGAATGGCCAGAGGGCAAAACTGATGCAGAAGTGAAGCTACTCATAGAAGAAAACAGTAAAGAAGAGGACATTA
>NC_134887.1:5179231-5326731 GCF_041734735.1 Babylonia areolata
GAGGAGACTATCTGTGACCGAAAGAAGGGCAGTTTCTGTGCTATGGCTTTTCCGATAAGCGGACTGACAAGTTTCAAGCAGGCCATTTTCATGGAGATGTTCCTGGAGCTGATGTAACACAACTTTTTCAATGATTTTAGAAATGAAAGGAAGAAATGAAAGAAAGATTAGAGACAGGTCTATAGTTCTTTAGCTGATTTGTGTCCAGATTGTGATTTTTGAAAAGAGGGCTGACAATAGCCAATTTAAGACAATCATCAACAATGCCTGACTCGAGAGAATGATTAATAATTCAGGTGATCAAAGGGAGAAGGTCATCAATACATAATTTCAAAAGGTTAGTGGGCAATGGGTCAAGGTCACAGTTCTTACTTGGAGATTTAAGAATAAAATCTCTTACAGCTTTTTCAGAGGTAGGTCTAAAACATGTCATTAAATTAACTTTAAAATAATCAAATCGGTCCTATGGTGTGCTAATTTTGTCATTAAAATAATTACTAAAAGCATCAGGGAGATCCTGAGAAGGAATGTTTTTTGGCAGCAACAGTCCTCTACTTTTGCCATTGAGCTGGTTTGATACAGCATAGAGCTGTTTGGACATGGAACACTGACTGATAGAGGCGCTGAAATGTTGACACTTTGCAGCTGTCTGCATGTCATTCAGTTTATTACGCTCCTTCGCATAAATCTGTCTGGAGACAGTCAGTTTGTTGGAGCGCTAGACGTGCTCGGCCTGTCGTTCTCGACGCTTGGCGGCCCTCAGTTCATCAGTCATCCAGGGAGCAGAGGGACGGTCAGTAACAAGGCGAGTGGAGAGAGGGGCATGCTTGTCCAGTATCTGACGGAGGTCAGTGTTGTATGTTGTCAGAGGAGATGGGCTTGAGTCAATTCCATCCATGAAGGATTTGATGTCAGCCTGGAATACCTCAAGGTTGATCATCTTTGTGTTCCGTGATGTAGCAAAACGTTTTGGTCGCTTCAGTCTTTTAAAAGGGATGTCATAAAGAATTGCCATGTAATCAGCAAGAGCCAAGTCCATGACCTTAAACTGGGGGGAGGGGGTGGGGTGGGGGGGGGTGAATGTTCTCTCGATCCACAAGCCAGTCGAGAGTGTGACCATGTTTGTGGGTTGGTTCACATATTAGCAGTTTTAACCTTTGGTCATGAAGTAGAGTACGCCAACCATAGTGTATCTGAACTGCTGGTCTGTTCATAATGAAGGTTAAAATCGCGAGTTAAAACTAAGTCTCCTGCTTCTAGGTTGTATTTATCCGTGAAATTTGAAAACTCAGTAATAAAAGTCTGTGTGTTACATTTATTGTGTCGACATGGTGAGGGGTCTATAAACGCAAATAATATGGCACACTGAGCTATTGCACTCAACCCTTAATGCTACACCCTCAAATGATGTATAATCGAGGGGTTTGAATGTACAGATATCCTGAATATGGCTTCTCATAATGGTTGCAATACCGCCTCCCTTCCTAACTTGTCTAGGGGATGATTTCAGTTTGTACCCTTGCGGCGTAAGCTCATACAACCAGGTCTCAGTCAGTATGGCGATGTCAAAAGCATGGTCAACAATCACATCGTGAATAAAAGTGGCTACTGTCTGCTTGACTGAACGTTCACACACATCAGTTTTAGATATGACGGGTGCGAGGGTAAATCAGTTGACTGTGGATTCTTCACGGGGATTCTATGAATAAGATCAAAAGAGTTTACTCTCACCTTATGAATCATGTGTGGTTCGGGATTTGAAATATTGGTTCTGCCTTGAACGACATGTATTTTTCTTTTCCGTACTCTCCCCCGACAAGATCGTTTTTTACGGGGAAGGTTGCAGCCAATGTTCAAGTCTTTGAGACGTCGTATCACATCCTGAGATAAAAGAGTGTGTGTGTGCTGTCCCAGTGTAAGCAAATGGTGCCGATTGTACTTGCATGGCGAGGCGCGTGCAGTGTGTTGATGTTTTGCACTGAACGCCGTGCGTGTTGGCCATCTTCCAGCAATGGCGGACGGCGATAGGAAACTGAAGCCCCAGAGCAAAAATGTTCAAACGAACAGTTTAAAAGCACATGGAACAGGATAAAACCACCACATTAAAGGTATGTCAATCACCAAGTAGTCTGACAGATATAAACACGATTTAAAACGCAGGGAATAAAACAATCACTAAAACTTTGAGAGAGCAAAAGAGCCTGCATGTCAGGCGACTAGTCCGCACTCACTCTAGCAGTCAAGATTAGGAACAGTGCAATACTTGGGGATCAAAACTCAAACAATGGATGGTAAGAAATATATATTCAAAGATTAAACAATAAGCAGATGATACATTTTTTTCTGAAAAATATACAGGACATGCTTGCTTTCATAGAAATACATCAGTCATTTGAGCAATTTTCTGGGCTGAAATCATATAATGCGCAAAAAGCGAAAGCAATGAAAATGGGCAGACATGTCACTGAAGGAAAGATGAATATAGTAAATATGGTAGAAACTGAAAGATGCATGCACTCACAATGGGCTGGAAAATTATATCATGCAAGGGAAAAAAGACTGGAGGACAATACCCAGATGGCATCTAACCAAAATACCAAATCACCGTAAAATCGTTACGGTAAACTGTAGAGCAGAGCAAAGCAAACAGAATTATAAGAAGGAGAGTGCGATTTTTTGTCTGATGCAGTTACAACGTATCTAAACAGTAAAGATGTAATGACAAAAGAAGAAGTGAACACGGATAATTTTCACAATCAGATGTTGTTTGAGAATGGTATTATATAATGATAAGGCAATGTGCTATGTTTTCAAAAATGGGTAGGCAGTGGAATAGAACACGTGAAGGATACGATACATAAAACAGGAGAAAAAAACTGCTTCATTCAAATGAGGTTTCTTTTTTCACTGAACCAGGCAAAAAGAATCACAATATTTCAATACAATGCTTTCTAGGAAGCAATTCAACTGTTGTGGAAGACCTGGATACAAAACAATGGATTACCGCGGGAATCTTCTGATAATTTTGGGTAAGGACTGGTCTTGAAAGAGGTGTGTGTGTGTGTGTGTGTGTGTGTGTGTGTGTGTGTGTACGTGAGCGCGCGCGAACATACGTGTGTATGTGTCTATATCAGTGTGTGTACGGGTTTACGTGTATGTCAAATAAAGCTGATTGTTTTCACAGAGAGAGAGAAGGAAAGACAGACAGATTGTGTCAGCACACAAGAAAAAGTTAGAGGTTTTGACACTCGTGAAACACATGAAAACGTGCCCTAAATGCTGCAAAGATGTACGTGTGTCACTGACACAGTTTAAACAACACAACTATTTGGAGTCTTATATCATTGTGTGGTGTGTCTTTGGAAAAAGAAAAAGGTTCAATGGATGTTTCCAAAATGCTAATTTACATAGGATGGATCTACAATGTCTGTCGTGATGAAAGCTGGTACCTTCCTCCCTCTTCCGGTTGAATGGGATCTTCCAAGCGTAGCGTCCAAATGACGTCTACAGCCCAGGGTTGGACTCTCAATCTGAGGGTCCCAGGTTCGAATCTCGATGACGGCACCCAGTGGATAAAGGGTGGAGATTTTTCCGATCTCCCACCCCTTCGTCTATATATGCATGCAGAAGATCAACTATGCACGTTAAAGATTCAGTATTTGGTGATTTATGGAAAGAAGAACATACACACCATGCATACCCCTGAAAACGCAGTGTAGCTGTCAACATGGCAGAGTAAACAATGAAAGCGTTCATGGACGTAAAATATTATTTATCTTTCTAAAACTGTATGTGTGCGTGCCTGAAATCTGATTGAATGACACAGGAAACAAATGGTGAGCGCCCAATGGCAGCCATTAGTCAGCTCTAACCAGGTAGACAGCCTGTTGGGCAAACGACCCCGTGTTTGTCAAGTGCTTAGAGCTTGGTCCATATCGTATCATTTCATCATCAAATTTGAAAAAGCAGTGAGCATTGCTCGGAAATGACACCACACTCGGAATTGAGCCATACACACACTAACATACATACACACATACACAAGCATGCACGCACGAATACATGTACTCAGGTGCACACAAACACTCACATACATACACATCTACATAAACACACACACACACTCAAATGATTGAACATTTTATTATATTCACACTTTATTGGAAAGGATGACCATCAATTTCCAAAAAATATGAACAGAAAGATGTAAAGTAGACATTCAGAATGCACACGAATTATTTGCTGTACCATTTGTCAAACACTGTCAATGGCGTTGGTCGCCATACCAGCTCATCATTACACATATAGCGTCTTCTATTGCAGTTCCAGCACCAGAAGTCTAAGAAAGCTATCACTGTCAAGCCACTATGAGCCGTCAGTGTATTTTCCCCTCAATGCATGACTAAACGTGTTGGGTTAGGCTGCTGGTCAGGCACCTGTTTAGCAGTGGTTTAGTGTATATGGATTTGTCTGAACGAAATGACGCCCCTTGAGTAGCTGAACTAAACTGTGAGTCTCCCCACAAGAGAAGACATTGCTGTGTACTTCGACTGATACTTTCATGAGTTTCATTTTTACCGCTTCAAATTCCTGCTCATATAGGTTTTGACAGACATATTCTTAACAAAAGATAGCTCCTTACTGAGCTGTGAAGAGTTTCTCTTTGTTTCAGTATCAGTGTTTCTCTCTGGTCAGCAGTCAGGAGTGGGTACTGTGCCCGAAGAGCACTACACAGTGCGAAACAGCTGTCGTTTGCTGTGTTACAGAACAGGCAAGTCCACATGGGAAAATGCAGCTGCTTTTGCATATGAGGTATATGAAGGATTTCAAAGAAAAGAAGAAAAACTAGCAGTAGCAATCGACCTTGAAGATGCGTACAATAAAGTCCAGTTTGCGCACTTCATGGAGCTGCTACTAAGGTATGGAGTAAGTTTGACACTGACAAGATGGATAGCAGCAGTGGTTCAGGAAAGAACCGTCGTCCTACGCCTCGGAGATCAGATGTCTGCACCTTCTAAACTATCCATGGGACTGCCACAAGGGTCTCCGCTCTCTCCTGCCCTCTACAACGTCTACACGAAGGGCCTTGCAGATTTAAACAACAATGGAATAGCTCGGGTGCTTACTCTTGCGAATGATGGCCTGGTCTTCAAAACTTCGAAAGATGCTCAGGAAAGAACTAAAGCCGTCCAGAAACAACTAAACAATATTGCTCAATGGTGCAAAGACACAGGATCTTCCATCAATCCAGTGAAAGCCCAAACGTTGCTGTGCACCCTCAACAACAGAACCGTGAGCAAATCACCACCACCTATGTCATTCGACGGGATTCAGATCGAGAAAACCGAATGCCTACGCTACCTAGGAATACACTTCGAAAGGATGCTGACCTTCAGAAAACATATGGAAAATACTGTTCTCAAATGTAAAAAGGGCCTTTCAGTCTTAAAAGCAATGGCAACCAAAGGTACTGAACAACGCCACCTCTTCCTGCTATACCAATCACTCGTCCTCAGTGTGATCGACTACGGACTTGGGCTAACAACACCATCCAAAAGCAACCTTCAAAAATTAGAAAAAAAGAGTTCAAAATGAAGCTATGAGGCTGATCCTTGGAGCAACAAAAGACACGTCCACGGAAACCATGCGATACCTGCTTGACCTTCCTTCAGTGCAGACCAGAAACAAGTTAGAACAGGTTAAGACCTACTTCAAAGCATTAGAAAACCCTCTAAACCCACTGCATGACGCAGTCAAAGAACCAAAAGGCAGCCGTCTAGGACGAGGAAGATCATGGATGGGGCAAGCAGAAGACACAATCCAGCTAGTATGCTGACTACAAGACCTGAAAGAAACAAAAGAATGGAAGAAAAACCCCGAAAACCTCAACCATCTATTCAACACAGCCATTTCACCCACTCTAGGATGACATTGTCGGGAATGGCCAGAGGGCAAAACTGATGCGGAAGTAAAGTTACTCATAGAAGAAAACAGCAAAGAAGAGGACATCATCATTTCCACAGATGGCTCAGTCACCAGATCAATCCGTTGGGGATTCACTGCGAAACAAAATGGAAAAACAACTAGGGAAGAGATTGCTGCCTACAAAGTCAGAACATCCAGCCTAACGATGGAACTTGAAGCTGTGACACATGCCCTCCAGTGGCTATCATCTATCCATATGCCCGGAAACCAGCATGCCATGATTTTAACCGACTCGATGAACCTCATACAGAAAATTGAAAATGGAATGGGAAGCCCAGAGTGGCATAAGGCAATGCGCAACTTTCAGATAAAAAAAAACTTACATGGTCATACTGCCCGGGACATGCAGGTGTTAAGGGAAATGAGCGAGCTGACAGACTTGCTAGTAACGCAACACCAACGAGCGGCCTACATCTAGGAAAATCGGAGATCCTCAGAAGAGTCAAAGAATATCAAAAAGAACAGGTACAAGGTCATCATACCATCGATCGCCTCAAAGAAATAAAAGCAGAGAGAGGGAGCGGCCGTAAGTCTAGCATGAAAGGTACAGCACGATGCTTTGCAAATCAAACAAATATCGGCATCATTTCCAAACCAACATTGCGCAAATTTCTTCAAAACGGAACGGAGTCTCTGTGGGCTTTTCCAAATACAATAGACTGAGCAACACACTAGACGCCACGTTCCTGGCATCAGAGATCTTCTCCCATCCCTCTTACGGCCAATCAGTGGCAGCCTCTGTGCGTGTGTATGTGTGGGTCTGTGTGTTTGTGTGCGTTTGTGCATACGCGAAAGTGTAAGTGTACACGAGTGTCAGGAGAGTTCTGTGCACCTGCGTGGGGGGGTAAAGGATGAGTTATGTGTGTGTATGCATGCCTACACTGTGGAAGCAACAGAATATTGGAACGTGCAGGTGTGCATATATATAGCTTTGTATATATGTGTTTGGGGGTGTGGGATATGGGCGTATGTGTGTGTGCTTGTACAAGTTAGTGTGCCTCTGTGTGTGTGCGTGTGTGTGTGCCGTTGAAGCTGTGGTGACCTAGAAATGAGTGTGTGGAGGAGGGGGGTAGAGGGGGTGCAGAGTAATGTGTGTGTGTTTGTGTGTTGGGGCTCATGTATGTTTATGTGTATTTGACTGTGCTTTCATATCTGTGAAACTGCATGTTTGGTGCATATCTGTTATGCATATGTGTGTGTATGTGTGTGTATGTGTGAATGTGTGTCTGCATTTTTTACATTTTCTTGCTCATTTATCATCACTGTTGTCTTTTTTATTTATTTATTTATTTATTTATTATTATTATTATTATTTATTTATTTATTTTATGATTTAAAAATTATTATTATCATTATTTATTGATTTGATTTGATTTTTATTTTTTTTATTATTATTTTTTTTTTTTTGGTACGCTTATAGTTGACTTCATCAACATGACTTTATACATATTATTATTAGTAGTAGTAGTAGTTCTTTTTTTTAATGTATTTATCTATTATTTATTTACTTTTTTTCTCAAGGCCTGACTAAACGCGTTGGGTTATGCTGCTGGTCAGGCATCTGCTTGGCAGATGTGGTGTAGCGTATATGGATTTGTCAGAACACAGTGACGCCTCCTTGAGCTACTGAAACAAACTGCATACAAACTTCCAGTTTGGAGGTACAAAATGGTTACCAAGAACATTTATGAAACATTTTAAACCCACATATATATGATAGTCAGTTGACCACTATGACCATCAGAACAGCGGAGGCAACTGCTGTTGGGCTAGAATTTGATTATAGTGGAGAGTGTCTTGCCCAAGTTACATCCCCACTCTCTCGGCCAAGAGGGTTTTAGGGCAGTTGGCGTTGGGATGATTCCCAAAGGCCAGCTAGCTCCCAAGGCTGCAGCACTAAGAGCCAGTGCAATTTTGCCTCCTAGTTTGAGAGTCATAATCCTTCCCAAAAGACTAACCTGTAAATGATTTCCCATTTACTGGAGAAACCATTGATAATACAGCTCTCACTTTGCAGTTGGTTAAACCCACACCCAGCTCTTAAAGAACAATACATCACGCCACCCCAAGGCAAATGCCATGTTAGATCTACAATCAGATTTGTTATCTTTCAAATCCCTGCTCAAAGACTGTGATAGATTTAAAAACAACAACAACAACAACAAAAACAAAAAAAAACACACACACACACACAAAAAAAAACATGGAGATGCAGTTGGCAACACAATAAATATGGAAGTGAGTGGAGCCAAAGCAAAATCTCCAGCATGGGAAGTTAGATCTGCAATAAGAAGCAACAAAACAACCCAAACACAGTCTGACACCATCCATTTTAATCAACAACACCACAGTTATCAAAAATGGCAACATCACAGCACAACATATGTACATATACTAAAGGAATGTAAGAAACCAGTTACACAAATCAAATAGCCCTAGATCTACAACCAACGCATGACTGTGTTAATCATCCAGGAACAGAATCAATTCAATTCAGTTAAAGCGACTTTACTGACTGCTTTTAGCAACTGAAACATTTCATTTTCTTTCGGCTCATTTAGATATTCGTCAACAAATAATCAATGGAAATGAAAATATGTAAACGAGTAACCCTGCATACGTTTACCTGATCACCATACGCACACAGTCAAATAAAAGGAAAACATTCCGTTAAACGTGTTCCACAAGTCAAATAATAACAAATGAAACACGGACATCTTTAGCATGTACATTTCAATCATCATGTAAAGGGAAAACATTCCGTAAGGTAATATTATAATAAGACAAGTGAAATTGAAAGTAAACGAATAACTTGTACACCCTTCCCGAACTGGATGCATCATCAAATAACGTAAAACTGCACTGGGTGCGAAAACTAACGCGGCACAGATTAATGACACCCCCACCCTACCCCCACACCCCCAAACCAGAGGTGGCTCCGAGGCAGACAGGAACGTTTTGGAAAGTACACCAAATTGATTGATTGAGTGATGCTTTACAAACATGGAGTCATTTATACAACAGGCTGCCTACCTGGGTAGAACCGATTGACGGCTGCCATTGGGCGCTCATCATTCGTTTCCTGTGTCATTGAAATTATGTCCAAATACAAATGACCATGATCATTCTCACCAAGAACCATCTTTTGTTCTCTTTACTAATTACTTCATATGAATCAAGTCTTCTGAATTCTGGAAGCTGGTTGTGGAATCGACTTTATACCGTTTTTAACACGTACACACACTCACGGATTCCATGACATTTTGACGAATAATATAAATCTCACTGAAATTGTATTTTCCTGCCGAGTATTAATTGAACACATGTCTGTACATCTCTCTATTAGTTCCCAACTTTTATTTAGTCTTTATCCTGATATGCAGTGTATCATAATGAGTTTCTTTCTCTCATTTTTATTTTTGAAATTTTTGTTTTTAATTTCCTTTCTTCTTTGTTTTTTTGGTTTTCTAGGGCTGGATATAAAATGCATGTATGCTTAATTCATTACCCCTACGAAAAAAAAGTTCATTCATTCATTTATTCAGTTTTCATTACTATGGTAAGTTTTGTTGGCTGTAAAAAAAAAAAAAAAAAAAAAAAAAAAAAATAATAATAAAAGCTCTTACGGTTTTCAAGCCAACGCCATGAACATTACAATTAGTGGTTGCTCCTCTGCCCCCGGATCCCAGGAAGTACGCCCAAGCTGCATCAGTGGGGGTTGTAGACTACTCCTGGAGTATACGACACGCCAACGAGTGCATGGAGGATGATGGACCTTGAGTGGTGGTCTGGACGCTAGTCATTCGGATGAGATGATAAACCGAGGTCCAGTGTGCAGCATGCATTTAGCGCACGTAAAAGAACCCACGGCAACAAAAGGGTTCTTCCTGGCAAAATTCTGTAGAAAAATCCACTTCGATAGGAAAAACAAATAAAACTGCACGCAGGGAAAATTACAACAAAAAAAACAAACAAAAAAAACAAAAAATGGGTGGCACTGTAGTATAGTGACGCGCTGTCCCTGGGGAGAGCAGCCTGAATTTCACAAAGAGAAATCTGTGGTAATAAAATGAAATACAAATACAAATACGAAAAAAATGTTCATGCTGGTAGAAAGTTAGGCTGGTATGGCCACGAAAGAAGATTCAATTGCCTTGCTGAAACAATCTGTCAGGAAACTGTTGTGGGAGGGAGACGGAGGTGAAAACAAAAAAGCCCCAATGGACTGACAACATTGTAGATTCGACATGGCCTCCTCCTTGAAGAAGTGCGAACACAAGGCGGACATAAAATACGTTCCAAATCTTTCAAATCGACAGGAACACTATTTGCAGAGACCCAGGATTTGACACACAATCAAGACTTAGAGGAATCTGGTGAACCGGTCTGTGCAATGCTCCAATTTCGACTCACACACTTGAAGCGTAAGTAGAAGAAACACGCACTTGATTTGGCTTGATATGAGACTGTCCCTTTTTCTTTCCCAGTCACCGGTCATCTGAAAGTATGATTTCCTGCTCACTCAGGTACTCAGGTCATTGTCAATTCCATATTTACCCCCTTCTAAGGGGCTAAGGCCTATGTCTACGCCTACGTCACTGTCATCGTTTTTGTCCCCATCAGTGTGTTGGCCAGCATCATGAGAGATGCTGAACTGTAGGTTCTCCTTCAAGAAAGAGCCCCTGCCTGTGTTGTATTGAAGCATGCATGTGTTGCTGTGGTAGACGTAGAAGTTGTCGGCGATGACAGCTATGGGGAGGGCAAGGACCACAACCCCGGACAGCGCGCACAGTGACCCCACCAACTTCCCCGCCAAGCATATCGGGTTGACATCACCGTAGCCCACCGTTGTCATGGTGATGATGGACCACCACGTGGCATGAAAGATGGAGTAGAAGGTTTGGAGGCCACAGAGCATTTCGGACATGTAGGCCAGGGTGGCGAAGAGCAGGGCAAAAGTCATGGCGCAAGTGAACATCAGCAGCAGGTCCTTCAGGCTGGACTTAAAGCAGAGGTACACAGTCTGTGGACAGGAGGGCATTGTGTTGTACAGTTACATGGCAAAATAATCACTGACCTTTTTCTTCTTCTTTTTCTTTCTTTCTTTTCTTTTCTCTGCAATCACCCAAGATGATTCAGTGGCATTGCCCCCACACCACCCTCATTCTGAGTCCC
Source organism: Babylonia areolata (assembly GCF_041734735.1). NCBI lineage: Eukaryota > Metazoa > Mollusca > Gastropoda > Neogastropoda > Buccinidae > Babylonia > Babylonia areolata. The sequence continues at coordinate 5,190,392 of NC_134887.1, forward strand.
CTCTTTCCCCTCTCCGTCATACAATTCTACAACAAAGTTAACCTAGCACAGTCCAAGCAGTGGCAGATCACATAAAGCAATCAATGGTACGTCACCATAAGGCCACATACCAGAGAAGCCCCTGCACTGATGCTGAGTCACTTCAAGTCTGTACTGTAAGCTTCCTTTCATGTATCCCTGAGTCAACCCGACCAGAGAGATATAGATATTTGGAATATCGGTCAGGGAATTTGAACAACACTCCCAAAGACGCATCAGTGAAATGGATGACCCTCTCATTATAAACCTTGTCTTCCGATTTCATCACAAACACACTCTGGGTGGCATCTGAATATCGCAAACAAGTTTTTGTCAAACCGAATGTTGCATATTTGAAACAACAATCCTATATCAAGCAGCCCACTTCGTTCTGGATTTCGTTGATTTACGATCAGAACATAGACGTGTCAAAGTCTAAAACGTTTCCTGTCTATATCACAATATTCTATAAAACATAATCGCAAGACATATTTGTTAGCGTAATGTGCACGATAATTACTCTGAGTGAGTCCTTTTCTTTTGACAAATAATGTTTAGCCATCAGGCCATCTATTCTCCGTTAATCAAATCAGAGTGACCTGAGGTGTGTACACTTCTAAAATTACTAAATGTACGATCCAAGCATGTTCCAACCTCTTTTAGCATGGTATCTTAGGCATAAACGCCAATGACAGGACAATTCATTGTTGGAATCAATATCCGTGGAAACGCAAGCTACAAATGTATTTCTCCAAATGAATGCAAACGTCTTGCTCCGAACGACAACTGACACTGTGGAGAGAGAAAACAACAAAAACAACAACAAAACCAACCCTTCAGATGTACACATGCAGTGCAATCTTACTCCAGCTAATTGTCGTCCTCAAACGCAAATACGAGGCAAAATGCAAGAAGACATGCTGATTTTCATGGCCATTCATGAACGTACATTTTTATGATGGGGCTGATGCACAAATCGTCATCTGAATAAAATTGAGCTGCTTCTATTGCCTTTAAATATGTTATTGCAAGAAATCACATATGCTTACTCAAAATCATTTATTAACAGGACTACACTAATTTTCCACCCGAAAAAGAAAAAAAAAAAAAAACAACTTTGGAAAATGTAGATAATGTAAGACATTCAGACTGAGTGTAAAACACAAAAGCCTTTCCTAAGCCCAGAGTTATAGCTAAAGATATGATACTTGTATACTCTCTGGTTCTCTCAAGATTGGATTACTGCAACTCTCTTTTGGCCGGCCTTCCCAAATATCTGTTAGACAGACTCCAACGAATTCAGAATAACGCTGCCAGACTCATCTGCAGAGCTTCTAAATTTGACCATGTTTCTCCTCTCCTTCAGTCTCTCCACTGGTTGCCTGTTTCTGATCGAATAGACTATAAGCTATCCACTCTGACCTTTTCTGCAGTCAATGGATCTGGCCCCAAGTATCTTTCTGAACTCCTCCATATCGCCAGCTCCGTTCTTCCTCTGATACTCGACTTCTCAGGATACCTCGCGTTAGAAGTAAGACCTATGGACACAGATCGTTTCTTTTCAATCGCCGAAGACATGGAACAAGCTCCCTGATAACCTCCGTCATTCTGATTCCCTCGCATCTTTTAAACCTCGTCTCAAAACCCATCTTTTCCCTCAGCAGTAAGTTCAATTGTGGCAGGTCCACTTCCTTGACTCTGTGTGTATACATATGTGTACATAACTACATGCATGTATATGAATGTGTATTGTGTGTGCGTGAGTTCATGTAAGTTTGTGCCTGCCTATGTGTGCGTATGTGTTAGGTAGCTGTTAGATACACATGTATTGTTAAAATGTATGTATGCAGTGTGTGTGTGTGTGTGTGTGTGTGTATGTGCGTGTGTGTGTGTGTGTGTGTGTGTGTGTGCGTGCGTGTGCGTGTGTGTGTGTGTGTGTGTGCGTGTGTGTGTGTGTGTGCGTGCGTGTGCGTGTGTGTGTGTGTGTGTGTGGTCACATTTTGGTGTGTGTATGTAACATAGATGTAATGTTTTATGTTAACAAAGCGTTTTTGTAAAGCACCTAGAGGAGATTTCTGGATAGTGTGCAATATAAGTATCCATTATTATTATTATTATTATTATTATAACTTTAGAAGAGTAGTAATATATTCAGAATAAAGTCCCATGCATGCGATATTTCATACTAAACGAACCAACACCCCCACCCCCCACCCCCCAAAAAAAAAAAAAAAAAAAAAATCCCGTTTGAAATAAAAATGATAAAACGACTGCAGCTTACTGTTATGTAAGTATATAATGCGAAAGTGCAAAATTGAAATTGAGAAATAAAAATGAGATATTAATCTGATTGTTGATCTGTCTTGGCTTTTTGTTGTTGTTGTTCATGATTATAATTTTCGTGCAGTTATCAGAAGTGCATTGTCATTACAATAAGAAATTATGAAAAGAACAGATATTTCCCTATTTTAAGCCAAAAATTGGTGTTGACAGACTAAGCATTCAAAATGAAAATGAATATGTGAATGTTTCACACACACACACACACACACACACACACACACACACACACACACACACACACAACGAAACAAAGAAACAACAACCTGAAACAGTGTTAATATAAACATTCATATTGTGACCATTGAAAAAAAATTCGACAGGTTCGCTGGTGATAGGCGAAACACAAAGTGCTGGTTAAAAAGCAAATTCAACCAGGAACACCTCACGAAGAAATATATAGAAACACTGAAAGCTGAGCTTTGATTATTGTTCATTCATCGAATGCTTTAAGAATCACAAAGAATGGTATGAAAATGTTAAAAATAACTGTGATTTTGTGTTCCTGATACATGCTAAAAAGTCTTTCCAAATAGAGGCGTTTTCATAACATAAACATGTTGACACCACGTAAGCTTCGACTGAATAATTAGAATGAAACCGTTGGGATTCAGCTTTCTTCACATTATGTAATCAATTGATTCTTGCAGTTGGTGACGACGCCAAACTCGGTAGTACAGGCCTCTACTTCTGTACCAGTATTGTGCCCTCCTTGTTCTGCACAGCCTTTCAAATCATGTGTGACAGTCAAACTGGATGGGCAGGAAGTCGTCGCTTTACGTGACAATAGAGCTACCACACTGGTTGTCAATGAAAAAGTAGTAAAACCTGAGAGCACTCTAGCGGGCAGAAAACAAATAACCATGGTAAAAGGTTCTTGTCCAGTCGTGTTGGTTAACCTGAACTCACCCTTTTATCAGGGAAAAGCACAGGCTGTATGCTGGAGGATGCTGCAAATGTCATTACTGGAAACCAACTGATGGGAGAAATAGGCTGGTGTCATCAGTTGTCCGTCTATGCCGATCCCACTATCTGTGCTCCTGTGCAAACAAGGAAACAGAAGAAGAGTGGAGAAAAGTTGGTTGCACCGTCTGAAGTCCAAGGACAGGGTGAGATTGACTCTCGAGCTGAACTGCAATTAGCACAGAAAATGATCCTTCCTTGGCCACCATTCGAAGTCTTGCCAACCAAGCTGAAGTCAGACCATCTGGAAAGAAAGGGACGGTCCAGTTTTTGTAGAAAAAAGGACTTCTTCAATGGGTTTATAATGGGTCTGAAGGCAGGTACAGTCAGATTGTTGTTCCAGAACAGCAAAGACGGGAAGTATTGAAACTTGCTAACGATGTGGCTACAACAGGACATCTTGGTGTAAAACGCACCCAGGAAAGACAGTGGCAAGGATTTTATTGGCCAAGACTTTCTTCAGGTGCCAGACGGTACTATGCATCATGCGATTGTTGCCAGAGAGTTTTTCTCAAGGGTAGGGTTCACAAAGTACCACTAGGAAAGATGCCTTTGATGGAAGAGCCATTTCAGAGACTTGGTATTGATCTGATTGGTCCGCTCATACCCGTCACTGATCGTGAAAACAGGAACATTCTGGTAATTGTAGATTATGCTACTCGTTACCCAGAAGCCATTCCATTAAAAGGGACTGAAGCTGCGAAGATTGCTGAAGTGCCACTGGAGGTTTGGTCACATCTGGGATTTCCATTGGCTTGAAAAAACTTGTAAAAATCCACCAAACGTTATGCTCAAGCCTTTGTCAAAAGAGCAGTTCAGAGGGAGTTTGCTGTTGGCTCCATTCTACTCCCCTGCAAAACCAGTAAACTTGAGTTGTCATGGAAGGGACCCTTTGAAATTGAAGAGAAGGTTGGAGAAAATGACTACCGCCTGAAGATGGGAAATATGACCCAAGTTATACCATGCAAACCTCCTCAAACAATACATTGAGAGACCACTTCAAACATGCCAGGATCAACCAGCTGAAATGGTTAACGTAGTCTTGGTACCAGAGGACATGGAAGACGTTCCTTTGGGTTCTCGAAATGTACCCTTGCTACCATTGGTATCCGAGGAAAACAAACTCAAGTGTCACTGTCACCCAAGCTGGCCCAACCTGAAAGAAAAGACAGTGAACAAGTGTGTGACCAGTACAAGGACTGTCTTACTGACTTACCTCACAAGACTCACGTGGCGCAGTTTCGCCTAGTACTACTGGATGACAAACAAGTGAATGTCAAACAGTACCCTCTGCCTTATTCCCAACAGGAAACAGTTGACTGTGAAGTTGAAAACATGCTAAGAATGGGAGTCATTAAACCAGCGTCCTCCCCTTACAGTGCACCCATTGTCCTCATCAAGAAAAAGATGGATCCACCAGTATCTTTCTGATCTCATTCATCTTTACATTCCCTCATGCCAACTCCGCTCTTCTTCTGAGACCTGTATGCCCACTATTCCTCTGTGCATGCTACCGCCCAGATGTCTCTGACTCTGCCGGCCTGATGCGATTGATGTATCTCTAAGAAGAGCCGCTGCAATGCAAAACGCCCAGCTCCTGATAGCCGGCGACCTCAATTTCCCCTCTTGGGACTGGAAGAAGATGACATTGAAGCCCCACCCAGCCAATGCCACACTTCACCAAGTGTTCATCGACCTAGTTTATGACACTTGGTCTTTAGCACATGGTGCTAGAACTGACCCACCTGGAGAACAGCCTGGATATTGTGATGACCAACTGCCCTTCCCTCATTCCCAGAGTTGAAGTGATCCCTGGCCTGTCTGACCACAGCATTGTGTACTTCGAGTACAAAACAACACCTGACCTGCTGAAGAACTCCCTGTGCCATATCCTCCTCTACCGGCGTGCCAACTGGAAGGAAATGAAACGGGAGATGGTCGAGCTCCAGCAGGATTACAAGGACACAGGTGATATCTCCTACCAAAGAACTCTGGATGCAGTTCAAAACAGCCCTGAAGGACAGTATGGCCAGGCACATCCCGAGCAAAACACCCAAGAGAAGGGACTCATACCCATGGATCTCCACCAATACATGCAGGCTGATCAGGAATCGCGACAGAGCATACCGGCTCATGAAGAAGAGTCGCTCAAAAGACCTGCAGAAAGAAGTCAGGGGTCTAAACAGGGAGATCCGAAAACAACTCCGCCGTAATTACTGACATTACATAGAGAACATTTTCTACTTCCTCCAACTTGGACAACAATCCCAGCACAGGCCATAAACGTTTCTGGACCAACGTGAAACGCCAGCGCTCCACGACAACAGAAGTCCCAGCACTCAAGTCCAGTGGACGACTCATCACTGACCCTAAACAGAAAGCAGAAGTACTCAACAGCCAATTTTTCACTGCTTTCAGTGCTGGTACCAGCTGCCCTTAACCCGTATCAGGAAGCCCATGAATGCCAGTACCACCTACTCTCTCCATGGCCACACCCTCCAGTGAGTTCCCTCTGCTGAGTACCTCGGGGTCACACTGCAGACCGATCTTTCCTGGGACGAGAATATTGACAAAACCTGTGTGAAAGCCAACAGTGCCCTGGGCTTCCTGTGGCGAAACCTGAAGGTGTGCTCCAAGACGACCAAGGAGCTGGTGTACAAGGACCTATTGAAGCCCCATCCGGCCAATGCCACACTTCACCAAGTGTTCATCGACCTAGTTTGACACCAGTCTTCAGCACATGGTGCTAGAACTGACCCACCTGCAGAACAGCCTGGACATTGTGATGACCAACTGCCCTTCCCACATTCCCAGAGTTGAAGTCATCCCTGGCCTGTCTGACCACAGCATTGTGTACTTCGAGTACAAAACAACACCTGACTTGCTAAAGAACTCCCTGTGCCCTATCCTCCTCTACCGGCGTGCCAACTGGAAGGAAATGAAACGGGAGATGGTCGAGCTCCAGCAGGATTACAAGGACACAGGTGATACTCCTACCGAAGAATTCTGGATGAAGTTCAAAACAGCCCTGAAGGACAGTATGGCCAGGCACATCCTGAGCAAAACACCCAAGAGAAGGGACTTGTACCCATGGATCTCCACCAATACATGCAGACTGATCAGGAATCGCGACAGAGCATACCGGCTCATGAAGAAGAGTCGCTCAAAAGACCTGCAGAAAGAAGTCAGGGGTCTAAACAGGGAGATCCGAAAACAACTCCGCCGTACTTACTGACATTACATACAGAACTTTTTCCTACTTCCTCCAACTTGGACAACAATCCCAGCGCAGGCCATAAACGTTTCTGGACCAACGTGAAACGCCAGCACTCCACGACAACAGAAGTCCCAGCACTCAAGTCCAGTGGACGACTCATCAATGACCCTAAACAGAAAGCAGAAGTACTCAACAGCCAATTTTTCACTGCTTTCAGTGCTGGTACCAGCTGCCCTTAACCCGTATCAGGAAGCCCATGAATGCCAGTACCACCTACTCCCTCCATGGCCACACCCTCGAGTACCTCGGGGTCACACTGCAGACCGATCTTTCCTGGGACGAGAATATTGACAAAACCTGTGTGAAAGCCAACAGTGCCCAGGGCTTCCTGTGGCGAAACCTGAAGGTGTGCTCCAAGACGACCAAGGAGCTGGTGTACAAGGACCTTGTTCAGCCAATTGTAGAGTATGCCAGCACTGTTTGGGACCCCTACACCAACACGCAAGCCTCCAGGATTGAAAAAGTCCAGCGAAGAGCAGCCAGGTTTGTCTTAAACTGACACAGGAATGCCTCTGGTGTAACATACTCCATCAGCTCCAGTGGCCTTGACAATCTTTCCATGCTATATAAAATAAAGCATTGTGAAGCATGTGTGAAATGCACAGCCCTCAAACCTCTGCCCCCAAGCAGCACAGTAAGCGCATTCCCTGCTGTACGGACTGTAGAAACACCACCTTCTTCCCAAGAACGATCCGCGACTGGAACACCATCCCCTTCTGAATCAGTCCAGTCCCCAACCCTGAACATCTTCCTCTAGAGAGTGTCCAAGCAGAAGACTATTCATCCCTGCCTCCCCCCCCCCCCCCCCCCCCAAAAAAAAAAAAAAAAGATATGGCGCTTTGCAGGCCTGGCGCACTACTAGGGTGCCCCGGGGCACCACTTGCCTCCTGCTTGCTGGTGGGACAAAGCCTAACAGCTGTGGTGCAGCTCTGCATACATCTGTATACTGCAAATTAGTATAACCCCCCCACCCCCCGCTCCCCCTCCATTCTACCAACAATCTCTCTCTTTCTTTCTCTCTCTCTTCGTCTAACTAATACCAAATCGATGCACAGCTTCTCCAAATGTCAGTAATTGCCAAGGTTGGCAGCTGGGCATCACTGGAAGAAGAAGAAGACAGTAAATGGGGCATCCTGTTTGGTGATGGATCCTTGTAGGGCTTCAGCATCCTGGGAACTTTGACCTTTGAATATTTATTTTTGATTTTCATGTTTGGTCGGAGTTCCAGTTACCCTGTTTCTCTCCTTGTGAATGAGCGGAATTTTGTAGGAAGTGTACTGTATCCATGGTGTGAGAGTGTGTGAGTGAGTCAAGAAGTTAATGTGGATATTAAATTAATGTAAATTCATTTCTGTGTTTTATCTTTGTCAGCTACCTTTAATCACTGTGTGAGTGAGCCATGTGATGAACACTGTGTCACAAAGTGAACTACTTACTGATCGTGAAATAAGTACTTGAAGGTAAGCTTACGAATATTATTTAAGAATACTCATAATAGTATCTTTCGTATCACTTCTGTGCCATAATATGGGAGTAAGTTGAAGGCTATGAACCCTATCATTTCCACGCAGAACACTGAACCAAATGGCTCTTCACTTGCAGTGCAGTTGCTCTGAATATCAGAATAACTTAACACAGGGGTTATTAGAAACGACGTTTTGAACTTATTTTAACACATCAAATAATATACAGACCCTTGCCGATCAATCTATACTTTACATGAACAGAGAATTGCTCATCAGCAATGGTTACAACTACGTCGCCCATAAATGCAGAGCTTCTCTCACTTCATCAGATCTAAAGATCTGTTGTGTGTGGCTCATTGATGTAGAACGGTTTCATACTGAGTGACAGCAGGAAATTGCTTCCCAGTCAGTGCGTTGTTACCGTACTGTATTAATGATAGTGATGATATTAATGCTAACACACACAGCCACACACACACACACACACACACACACACACACACACACAACCTGCAACATAGCTACGGTCATCATCATGGCCTGGCTTCGCTGACGAAGATCTAGGAAGGGCGTTGTCCACGTCTGATGCAGGCACGCTCATGGCTGACAAGGCCAAAGCGGGAAAAGCAGAGTCGGCCGCAGCGGTTGCAAGGGAAAGTCTGGACTGGGTTCGCGGCTGCAGCGTCGTGGTTCTTCCTCCTTCTGCGTTTGTCCTCAAGGCTGGCCCTGCGGTTGTTTTCGAAGGAGGAGACAGCTTGGTGGATGGTGCGTCGCCAGGTCTCTCGATCAGCGGCTACTGCGGACCACTGGCGATGGTCAATGTGACAGGCACCGAGAGCTTTCTTAAAGGAGTCTTTGTATCTCTTCTTGGGTGCTCCTCTGTCACGGTGGCCAGTGGACAGTTCGCCATACAGCGCGATCTTGGGCAGGCGGTGGTCTTCCATCCTGGACACGTGCCCTGCCCAACGTAGCTGGGTCTTTAGCAGCACTGCCTCGATGCTGATAGTCTTTGCCTGCTCCAGGACCTCGACATTTGTGATGTAGTCACTCCAGTGGATGCTGAGGATGGTGCGAAGGCAGCGCTGGTGGAAGCGATCAAGCAGTCGTATGTGGTGCCGGTAGGTGACCCAGGTTTCGGAGCCATACAACAGGGTGGGCAGTACAACAGCTCTGTACACGCTGATCTTTGTGTCTTTCTTCAGGTGTTTGTTGTTCCACACTCTCTTGTACAGCCTGCCGAATGCGCTGTTTGCCTTTGCAAGTCTGTTGTCGATCTCCTTGTCGATCAGACGAGATGGTGCAGCCTAGGTAGCTGAACTGGTGGACCGACTTCAGCTCTGTCTCACCGATGTTGATGTGAGGAGCGTGGAATTCTTCCCGTGGGGCAGGCTGGTGGAGAACTTCCGTCTTTTTCAGACTGACTTCTAGGCCGAAGAGCTGCGCAGCCTCTGCGAAGCAGGACGTTATACGCTGCAGGGCCGCTTCTGTATGGGCGACGAGGGCAGCATTGTCGGCAAACAGAAGCTCTCTGATGAGTTGCTCTAGTGTCTTGGTGTGGGCCTGTAGCCGCCTCAGGTTGAATAGGCTGCCATCAGTGCGGTATCTGATGAAGATACCGTCGTCGTCGCCAAGATCTTCAGTGGCCTGTTGGAGCATCATGCTGAAGAAGATCGTGAAGAGGGTCGGCGCGAGGACACAACCTTGTTTCACTCCATTTCCAATTGGGAAGGGCTCCGAAAGGTCGTTGCTGTGTCTGACCTGTCCACGCTGTTCCTCATGTAGTTGGATGACGATGCTGAGGAATTTTGGGGGGCATCCTAGACGTTTCATGATCTCCCACAGACCTTTTCTGCTCACGGTGTCGAAAGCTTTCGTGAGATCGACGAATGTCGCATACAGTCCTTTGTTCTGTTCCCGACATTTTTCTTGTAGCTTTCTGAGAACGAAGACCATGTCAGTGGTGCCTCTGTTGGCTCTAAAGCCACACTGACTCTCTGGGAGATGTTCTTCGGCGATAGTAGGCACCAGCCGATTTATGAGGACTCTGGCGAGGATCTTGCCTGCGATGGAGAGCAGAGTTATCCCCCTGTAGTTGGAGCAGTCTGACTTTTCTCCCTTGTTTTTATACAGGGTGATGATGACTGCGTCACGGAGGTCCTGTGGTAGTTTGCCTTGCTCCCAGCAGCAGACAAAGAGGTTGTGGAGTTTGGAGTGTAGTGCTGGGCCTCCATTCTTCCACGCCTCCGGCGGAATTCCGTCAACCCCTGCTGCCTTGCCACATTTCAGCTGTTCAATGGCCTTGACAGTCTCTTCTAGGGTTGGTAGCTCGTCCAGTTCTAATTTCACTGGCTGTTGTGGGATGCGGAGAATTGCCGAGTCTTGAACCGTGCGCTTGGCGCTGAAGAGGGCCTGGAAGTGTTCCGACCACCTATTCAGGATCGACATCTTGTCTGTGAAGAGCGCCTGGCCGTCTGCGCTGCGCAAGGGACTCTGGACCTGGTATGAGGGACCGTACACCGCCTTCAAGGCTTCGTATAAGCCCCGGTAGTCACCAGTGTCTGCACAAAGCTGAGCCCTCTCTGCCAGGTTGGTCCACCACCCATTTTGAATCTCACGAAGCTTGCGCTGGAGGTTGCTGCATAAGAGCCGGAAGGTTGCTTTCTTCACCGGACAAGACGGTTGTGCAAGGTGAGCCTGGTGGGCTGATCTCTTCTTCGCCAGCAATTCTTGGATCTCCTGGTTGTTTTCGTCAAACCAGTCCTTGTTCTTTTTCGACGAGAACCCTAGGACTTCTTCAGAGGACTGCAGGATGGCTGATTTCAGCTGTGCCCATAGTGATTCTGGAGAGGGGTCTGTGGGGCAACTGGGGTCTTCAAGTTTGTCCTGAAGCTTCGCCTGGAATTCAGCTTTCACTTCAGCTGACTGAAAGTTGCCGACCTGGAATTTCTTCCTAGGAGCTCCTCCTTTCTTTGGTTTGGGCTTGAAGTGGAGCCTGAGCTTGCTGCGGACGAGGCGGTGGTCAGTATGACACTCCACGCTGGGCATCACTCGGGTGTGTAGGACGTCTCGTACGTCTCTCTGGCGCATCAGGATGTAATCAATGAGGTGCCAATGTTTGGACCGAGGATGCATCCACGTTGTCTTCAGGCTGTCCTTCTGCTGGAAAATGGTGTTGGTGATGGTAAACTGCTGCTCTGCACAGAACTCGAGAAGGCGCCCATTGTCGTTGCAATTACCAACGCCATGCTTGCCAAGGACTCCTTTCCAGGCTTCTGAATCTTGGCCAACTCTGGCATTGAAGTCGCCAAGGATGATGACCTTGTCGTCAGCAGGGGTGTTCTGAACGAGGTTGCGCAGATCAGTGTAAAACTTGACCTTTTCTGTGGGGTCCGCTTGGAGGGTTGGAGCGTACACGCTGAACAGAGTGGCATGCTGTTTGTTCCGTAGTGGGAGGCGCATGGACATAATTCGGTCTGAGTGTCCTGTTGGCAGGTTTTCAAGCTTGGAGGCAATGGTGCTCCTGACCATAAAGCCTACGCCATAAAGGCGTCTCTCAGTCTCTGGCTTGCCTGACCAGTAGAGGGTGTACCCAGCGCCGTGTTCCTGGAGGCTGCCTTCCCCTGCAAAGCGGACTTCGCTGACGGCAGCAATGTCAATGTTCAGTCTCTGAAGTTCGTGTGCGACTAGAGCGGAACGCCTTTCTGGGTGGTTGCTGTCTGCAGAGTCACGCATGGTTCGGATGTTCCAGCATGCTACCTTTAGTCCTTTTGCACCTAATTGTGAGGCAGGTGCCGGCCTTTTCTTCTCTATTGTTGTTCGACCGCGTTTGGAGATGCCCGTTGACCGCGGTTAGCCAACTGGGGGGTATGGAGATGAGCATTTGTTTGGACCACCTTTTCTAGGCCCCTCCCCGTGTGGAGCAAGCAGTGCTGTCCCTAGAAAAGGCTGCTTGGTCGTTCAGGGTGCTGCCGAGTGATGCTGTCACCTCCGGGTCAACAATCAGGCGACCAATATCCTGAACCGCCTGCATGCAGGATTGGAACTGCGGCTTCCAGTGACATCTTCCACCTGCCGTTTTCGCCCCTTTCCCATCGCTACAGGGCTTGGAATAGTTGGTGGCGCGGACGTGGACGTGTCCTTCAAGCCTGCGCAATGGAATTTTTAGGTGGAGTGCAGTGTGCGCAGTACTGGCCCCACCCTTTACACCCGTGGTTCATCTGCAATAGCCTAGCAAGCTGGGACGGTGACAGTGAGGTCCTCAGGTCGTAGGTTTTATATCAGACTGTCCTTGTCCTAGCCTCTGGCTCAAAAACCTTCCTCGGAGGCACGGGGGCGCGGCTACTGAAAGTCGGGACATGGCCATGGACCCAGGGTCAATGCATGTCGAGACTGTCCTGCATTCCTTAGCACTTCATGGGTTTTACTTCAGACTTTTCCTTGTCTTAGATGGACTGCCTTCCCAGGCTATCGAGCTCCATCTGCCCACATGTGACAGGTAGCACAGGGTTACATGGTACCTGTGGCAGGTACAGACCTGACCTGACTGCATAGCTACGGTAATGCTTGGCAAAATATATGTGTTGAGATCATCATAATGACACACGCATATGTGTCAAGGTTGCTAGCCATATGTTGGTCTTAAAGTATGAGACAGGCACAGCATAATGTCTAATGGTTCATATACAAAAGGAGAACAGGTGACACATATTTCCAAATCTGCAACAAAGGAAAACAAATCTTGATCCAGACGCGTTGACAGTATGTTCATGAATCTGTCTGAAACTATCATTCACAAGGCAAAAACCAGTCAGAAAATAAGAAGATATTCATACGCTAACGGCCAATACTCAGACTCATTTAACAGTCATAAAAACCCACATCTCCCCTTTCTTAACGTGCATACTCAAATCACTCTGTGTGAGCACTTTATGTCATTGTCATAAAAACCCACATCTCCCCTTTCTTAACGTGCATACTCAAATCATTCCATGTGAGCACTTTATGTCATAGACGCAAGGGATTTCTGGTTTTACATTGGACATCAGCAGGTACCATTTATTTCCTTTTCTTTCTTCAAAACATTAATATTCAAGCATGGTGTTCCTTGAGAGTGTTATAAGTAACATCCTACAGTGAATATCATCGCCTGCAACCCGCACTGATAATCCGGCTACCTGTGGCTGTATTTTGTGGCACAAATGTGCAGCAGGCAGGATGTCCGAACCAGTTTACGTCACGGTGAGAGCCCTGCCCAACTTCAACGGCATGCCTGACAGCTCAGACATCTGCCTTGTGACAACAAGGGCATTGGAGTTGCTTTGAAAAAAATCCCCAAAAAACCTGGGTGCAAAGGGGTGCAAATTCAGATCCCCAGTTACAGTTTGAACTCAGATTGTCGATCTTCCTTTTTTAAACCACACTGTGTGTCAAGGGGGAACTTTTTTGTTTTCTAAAAAAATTAAATGAATATGTTAAAGTTTACTTCGCACACACATAAATACACCCCACCCCAACCCACACAACAACAGATAACCGAAACAGTGTTCCTGAATGGATTGAAGGTATGTGTAAACATAAACACGAGCTAGTAAAGTCTCATTGCATTAAATATTCAAGCAGAAATGCCAGAAAAAACCCGATGAAAATGAAAACTTAAAGCAACTATTAGTACAAAAAATGCATTATGTGAGGATCCTCATTATATATGGTGAGGTGCCTATAATGGTATATGTGTGTATGTTATATATATATATATATATATATATATATATATATATATATATATATATATATATATATAAAGACCAAAAAATAAAATAAAAATAATTTTTAAAAAAGAAAGAAAAAAATGGCGACAGAGGTGTAGGAAATGAAACTAACAAGGAGGCCCAAGTTCAGATGAGAATGAAATGGGGGGGGTAAGGAGAAAAGAACACAAAAGATTCCCTGCATTTTGAAAGAAATCAGGGAGAAACAACGCAATGTCATTAACAACAAGAAAGGCAAGGCCTTCAAGACTCACTAGTGATAACCACTTAAAGTTGTTGTTTTTTTGTTTTTTTTTAATGATAAGAAGAAGAAAAAAAAAACATTAAAAAATAGTTTGTTGTGTTCTCTATTCGTCATTATAATTACGGAAAGCTTCGCTCTAAATTTTTTTTTATTTTTTTTTTTTAAAGTCTTGAAAGCAGATTGGTCCCATGGATGTTCAGGTCGAGAATGACTGGTTTTAAGCACGAGGCTTATGCGGGTTCGAAAATGATGTTTAAAAATTATCATTAGAGCATGTATTTTTAGCGGAAAAATCGACAATGGTAATCGAAGTGATGCCGTTCAAATCATGTCATTTGGTAATTTCGGGCATTTAAGAATTTCTTTCAGATCCGAGGTAAAGGAGACGTTCCTATCACTTCCAACACACCGCAATATGCGTGCGTTTGTTTGGTTGTTGTTGTTTGTTTTTGTTGTGTTTTTGTTGTTGTTGTTGTTTTTGTTTTTTTGTTGTTGTTTTTTTTATAGATCTACAAAAATCACTGTCCGACAACTCTTTACTGAGAAACTATGACGCTGTCCAGTCAATTTCTCTTTTCTGTTCATTCATCAAGTATCGACTTTACACATTCATATGCAGTAAATACGTTCATGCTTATTTGATAAATTCTTTTAGTTTGGCGGTAAAGGAGACGTTGCCATCGCGTCAGGCTTTGCAAGATGTTTTGTCAAGATCCGCACAGACCATGCAGTGTAGCAAGGATGACCTTAACTCAGTGAAATGGTCAATTCTTTTATGTTCGTTAATTCAGTGCCTGCTTTAGAATATTCAAATGCAGTAAACACGTTAATAATGTTGTTAGTGTCACTGCATGTATTCTGACCAGAATTTGTATTTTGAGAGAAACTGGCAAAGTTAAAGTTTAACACACACACACACACACACACACACACACCGAACATAACATTATAACATAAACTCACTTTGTTTACACAAGTGAGTCAAAAATTGATAATCAATCTACAGACAACCCAACAGAAACAAAGGTTTTCAATTCAACCACACACACACACACACACACACACACACACATACACACACACACACACACACACACACACACACATATATATATATATATATATATATATATATATATATATAATTATATATATATATATAATTATATATATGGTCGAGGGAATGAGGTGAGGTGCCTATAATGGTATATGAATGTTTATTACGAATAAAAATGAATTATGCTTAATTGATGATGCTATTACACATGCTATTTACAACACACGCAAAAATCTTTTTTCGAGTATTTGATAGTTTGGATATGTATATACTAGATTCATACCAGTTTAGCGTCTTCTGTCTATGCCAGCGGTTTGTTTTTTTTCGCCGTTTCGGGTTGTTTTGTATTTGTTTGTATTATTCTAGAGTGATGTCGTTTTAACTTTTCTGTACAAGGTCATCTTTAGGGGCCGCACAGTCAAGCTGGCAAGCACAGGGGAGACAGTTGTGTGGAGGGAAGGAGTGGGGAGGGTGGTGGTGGGGAGAGTGATTATGAAAATGAAGCCGATGTTGTGTATTACTTGCATTTTGCTTTATATATGTAGCTTTTTGATATCTTTGGTCGAACCTTTCTCATATTGTGTGTGTGTGTGGAGAATACCAGCAACAAAATCTAAATGCTGACAACAAGGACAGTGACAGGACTCACCTTCAAATCAGGGAACACATTGCCCAGATAGAGGATTCGCAGGACGCGGACTGCCGACAGGGCGTACATAATCACAGTCACCGACTTCTCCGCATGGCTTACTTCTTCCGTTTCCTTTGAGTAGACCAACTTCTCCATCACGAAATGCAGTATGGTCTTGGTAAATATCACCATCTCCAGCCAGTTCCGTGGCTGCTTGAAAAACCTGGTTGACATTCAAAATAGAAATAAGACGAAAAGGAAAACATGTGATTGTGGTGGTGATAGTGTTACTTTTGTTGTTGTTGGTAGTGGTGGTGGTTGTGGCTGGTGTGTGTATTTTTTGTAGGGAAAGGAGCAGAGACCGAGGAGGGAGGGAAGGAGTGACGAAACAAAACGAAACGAAACGAAATTTTATCTCACGAAGATAAAGGAGTAAGCACAAAGTACTTGTTTACATCCGGCCCTCTAAGCAAGAATGATCATTAAGAAAAAAAAAGAAAATAAAATAAAAAGCAAGAGTCAATTCACAACACCAACATTCAAATTACATAAGAATGTGCAAACATAAGTACAGAACTTACGTACAAGACAATATCGCAATAGATAAATAACAACAAGGCCAATGGGGACGGGGGTGGTGGAGAGCAGAAGGAAGAATGGATAAGTGGAAAAGTAAAAAAGGTAGGGGAGGCTGACTGAACAGAGAGATATTGTGAGAGACAGTGGAGACAGACATAGAGAAAGACTGACTGGGGAGGGGAGAGGCGTGTATATATTGACAACGTATACATGTTTGTTGGTTATAATTGATGTGTCACATAATCACGTTTTTCAATAAATGTGCACGATGTATGTTTTTAAAGTTAGGGATGCTTTTTACATTGTTTATATTGAGGAAGGATAATATTTCACTCCATAAACAGCCCCCTGAATAAGACAGACTAGATTCAAAAAGATCCATCCTCGGAAGTGGTACCAAAGTGTTGGTTACAAATTTATTCTTTAGTGAGGGGGAAGCAAATCCAAACATGATTTTGAACATAAATAGACATTTGATGTATAGAAGTTTTGTTTTCAGTGGGAGGATATCGAGAGCTTTATAATCAGATATAGTCAATGAAGATTTTAAAAGAATCAGTTTTACAGGCTTCATAATACTGTCACTCACCGAATCCCACACTGTTGAAGCATAGTTAAAGTGTGATTCTATATAAGCAGACAAATAGTTTTTGACAGTCAAGGTCCAAAAAGTGTTTAATTTTAGAAAGTTGATTGGTTGTTTTTTTTATATACCTCTTTGCACAACAGAGAAATATGATACGACCATGACAAATTATTATCGATAGTGATGCCAATAATTTTATGGTGGCCAACTTCAATCTTGTCGCCTTTGAAGAAAATAGGCGAACAGTTTATGGACATATTTTGAGAGAGAGAGAGAGAGAGAGAGAGAGAGAGAGAGAGTCAAGGACTTAAAGAGTTTAATGTTAGACCTCCGGCCTGTAAACATTTGACAGACCATTTTCTCAGTTTTAGGTTTATTGTTTTGGATAATGTTTTATGACCTGCCGTTTTCCCCCTGGCACCGAAGGGGTTTTAAAGAATTGCTAAATCAATGTATTTCTGATGAATTTTTCTTTAGCCTCTATTCATTGATTAAAATTGGCAGCTCTTTTTTTTTCGGCAATATAAGGTTTAACAAGACAAAAATGTAGGCTATAAAAATCATAATCTACGAAACGAAGAAGACATGGAGGTGGACACATCATTTGACAACTAGCACAGCTCAACGTGAGCACGTGAAAACGGAGAGTTACGGCCCTGATGAGACACACAACCCTGGCACGAATACCTTGACCTTCACAAAGAGACATGTGTGAACAGAACTCACTTAAAAATGTCGCCATTTTGCTTGCGACGCGCCTTGCTTCAAGACGTACATCGTGTGGATCAATTAAAGCGAAAGACTTTCGAATACACATTGGTCTTTTGACCAATTTCTACAGGTAAGGAAAACTTGTGTTCTCTCCCCTATTCATATGTAGTTATTTGTTATTATCGTTACCATTGTTTTTTGTTGTTGTTTTTGTTTTTTGTTGGGTTTTTTTTGTTTCGTTTTCTTTTGGGGGGTTCTTTTGTTTAATAAAATACTTTTTTTCTTTGTGCTCTGCATGTGGCTTTCTTCATTGACTAATAAAATAAAATAAAATAAAATAATGATAATCATACTAATCATGATAGTAATATTGATGGTAACAGTGCGAAATATTCAAATAGAAAAGAACACATTGTGTCATAAAGAAAAAAGAGATATGAATAGTCCCATTCATGCTTCTTTTGTGTGTGGCTATCTAATGATGGGCATTTGTTGCGTATTTTAATATTCTGCATGTGCATACATATGTCTGGATTTCTTTATGCATTAGTGTGCTTTGTATGTGACAGTTTCACCCAATTCTTTCTCAAAAGATAATGGTGATGATGATGATAATAATAATAATAATCAAAATAGCAATAATAATAAAAATAATAATGATAATAATAAGTATTCAGAGGAGGAAGAGGAGCAGAAGAGGAATGATAATGATATTAATTAGATGCATATTTTTTCTTCTTCTTTTTTTTATTGTTGCCCCATCATCTGCACCATTTCAGTGGCATTACTCCCACGCCGCTCATTTAGATTCCCCTACTAACGACTTAGTTGCAGAGCCAGACTGAGTGAGCGTCCCTCCCAGTGTGGAGACCGCCACCACGTCCCTCCAACAACAGCCCCTCATGAATGTGCTGACACTGAAGACACTGACAGGACTCACCCCAAGCACAGAAGTGGAGGGGTATCGAAACTGAGGTCACCATGAGAGCAGGGCATGAAAGGTCACAGACTTTGAGACTGTTTTGTTTATATTGATGATGATGAAAGAGGAGGAGGAGGAGGATGACGATGACGATGATGATGTTGCTATGGAGGTCCATTTTGGTTTGGGACTGCGTGACAAGGCTGTACTCTACACTTCCTGTCATAATGATATCCCGGCGTTAACCAGGCCTGAGAGATACAGACACTTGCAGTGCTGGTCAGGCAATTTGAGCAACACACCCAAATACGCATCCTTGAAGTGGATGATACTCAACTGTGTGGTCCCAGTCTCCCCATTTAAGCCCACAGCACACTCGACTCTGGGTAGTAGCCAGCCACAGGCCGAAAAACCCACCTCCGCTGGGATTCAAACCCGCGTCCTCTCGGCCGTCAGTCCACGACGCTAACCACTTCACCACGGCAGCGGGTAGATGCATAATTATTGCTGTTACGCCCTTAGTCAACAACGGCATTGCAGTTTTCTTGACAAACCCCAGTCTTGATGGAACATGAAGCAAAGCCTATCCTGGGAAATATCACCCACCCATTTTGGAAGAGGCGGGTGTTCCCAACAGTCGTCACCAGTATTCCTGGAGTGGAGAAGAGAGGAACACAGTCAGACACCCAAACGAAGGCCCTGGCCATGGAGTACATCTGGAACCAGTACCCCCAGGACGACTGGACCCATGTCTTTACAGATGGCTCTGCCACAGAAGCAAGGAGGGATGGTGGAGCTGGAATCTTCCTCCGATACAAAGACGGAGATGAAAAAATTGCAATCCCAACAGGAAAATACTCCACCAACTTCCGAGCTGAGCGAAAGGCCCTCTGTAAAGCAGCCGCAACAGTCTCAAAGAACTCCACAAGAACAACAGGGCAGGTGGTGGTGTTCTCAGACGCTCTTTCCGTGCTCCAAGCCCTCAAGAACTCCCGCTGCAAAGAACAGAACCGTTACACTTTAGCCCTTGTTGCCCTGAGTGCCAGAGTGGAGAAAGTGGTGATACAATGGGTACCAGCACACTGTGGCATCAGGCAACGAAAAAGTGGACATTCTGGCAAAAGACGGTGCACAGACGGAGCAGGCCAACAAACTGGTGTCATACAATGAAATCAAGACAATCATCAAGGCACAGCAAGGAATAAAGTGGCACCTCCAGCATCCCAAATATAACCCAGAAGACAGATACCATTTGCTGAAACGATGGGAACAGGTCAAGATCGTCCGCCTGAGGACTGGGCACAACCACCTGCTCCACCACATGCACACACAATTTAGCATTGGACAGAGTGGAGAATTCCCTTGTGGTGAGGGACCAATTACAACCGACCACATCCTTCAAGACTGTACGACGCATGCAGCATCCGGGAGGAAGTACTGGCCAACACCGACAGCAGTGGAAGCCATGCTATATAGCACCCTGGAGGAGCTGCAATGGGCGGCAGCCTTCATCAAGGACACCAGGCTGCTCATCTAACGGGAGGCGAACAAGGAAGAAGAAGAAGCAGTTTTCACATACATTTAGATATGTGCCATGTATACGCAAAGCATTGTCAATGTCGTCAAACATTATGTTTATTCTGTACCTCTGCAAACTGTATTTTTCGACGTGAGACTTGCTGTTCAAAAATTACCGTATCCTTCTAACACGAGTGTGTATACACCAAAATAACTGAACTAGTCAATCGTCACTCTCAAACACTACTCTCAGTTCTGGTGTACCAATCCTGCGGTGTCTTACAAAGGGATGTACATCTGACAGTGTTGCACGCACGGTGCGTATGTATGTGTGCAGACACATGAGCACACTCGTGTGCGAGTGAAGGCGTATGGTTGGCATGCACACACAGTTCCAGCGTCGGCAGTCCACTGGGAACCATCGATGTTAGGTCGCCAGGAGGCCACACACCAGAGGAGACCCTGCACTGCTAATGAGTCACTTAGGTGGTGTTCATTGGTGCCTGTTCTGATTTAACGTACTTAGGACACCACCTATTATGTCCCTTACTAACGACAATAATGGCTTAGTCACGGAGCCAGACTGAGCGAGCATCCCTCCCAGAGTGGAGGCCACCACCACGTCCCTCAAACAACAGCCACCCATGAATCTGCCGACACTGAAGACATTGACAGGACTCACCCCAAGCAAGGAAGTGGAGGGGTATCGAAATTGAGGTCACCATGAGAGCAGGGCATGAAAGGCCACAGACTTACTGAGACTGTTTTGTTTATATTGATGATGATGAAGGAGGAGGATGCTTGATTCTCTGAACAATCTGCCTGTCGTCAGCATGGTCAGACAGCCTCTCCTTACTAAAGAAAAGAAAACATTGGAAAATACTCCACCCAGAATGGTGGGGATTGCAAAAAGGTCAGGGTAAGATGTGGTGACTTTTGTGGACCATTCTACAAAAGCTCAAGACACCTAATGTGAACTAATTCACTGCTCCTGCACAGTGGTGTGCAGAGAAAGGTGCAAATTCTGCAAGACCAACTTAAAGTGCACATGCTTTTACATATGGCAGGGACTGTCACAAAGACTAAACATTGCCCAGTTGGAAAGAGACAACCCAACTGGTCGAGAAGAGATTTTCAGCAACTTTGTGATACCAGCTTGATGTTTTAGTTTTTCAGTCAAGCTGAAACTATCAAAATTGTTTATTTGGCTTTACAGAGTGCACATTATGTACTTTCTGACTCTTCTAGCCATACATCCGATGACATGCAAGTGGGATTTTCATCTCAAGAAAACGTCCCTCACCCCTACACCCAAACTCACATTACCCCTCCTTTTCCATTGCCCTCTGATGTCTCATGAGAGTGATGAATAAATGAACGCCCACTAACCCCACCAAAATACTTATTCAGAGCCATAAGTCTCTACTACATATCTCCTTTGCAATTTCTGTGATGTGGCCTGGTGTCCCAATGGTAGATGAAAGCAGGCAGCAACCGGTCTGGTGCTGTGATTGGAATGGACTGGTCACTTTTGTAACTTTTGTTATGAGATTGTGCCAGCCTATTATATATCTGATCAAGTAAGTATGTTGTTGGATCTGTTGTTTATAGTCAAAATCAGTTACGAGAGCACTGTCTGAAAGAAGAGGACTTTGGCTGAAGGGTAAAAGCAGATTTACATATTTTTAAACTTCTGAGGACTGTGAGTTGAACATTCATTTTTTGTGCTGTTTAGTATCATAGCAAATATGATTTGAAACGAGAACTGTCTGACTGTATTTTCCAGATTACAAAACATCTGTTTTGGTAGTCACAATAGTATGATTATACGCAGTTACCACGAACTTACAAAATATATGTTGTTGTTCAGGCATTAGAAATCCCCCACGCCTAATTATGGATTGGCTGGTCAAGGCATCTTGCTGTGACCTTATTACAGATTATTTTAGTCAGTGTGTGTAGTGACCTAATTTCAAGACTAAATTTAGCCATTTGAAGAAAGTGCTGGTAGGTCTATGTGCCTCAAAATGTTCAGATAGCAGAATAGTACATGCATGCAGTACATGTTTTCATTCAGTTGTCTCTGCCTACAAATTTTATTTTTGTCTTCAAAACATTTTGAGTTACGGGTTTGCCGGTCCAGGTCATCTGGTTATACTATGATCAAATTATATGTTAAGTGCTAAATCTATTCAACAAAGTGTCCGAAACGAATAATATACATAACACAACACACTGACTGTTTGAAAATCAAAAGTGATCCTCGAAGGAAAGACCACATTTAGAACTGCAGTTACAGTCGGTGCGTGAGGGGTGGCCTAATTTAGAAGCTATTTGTAGCCAAACGAGGAAAGTTTCAAGATGTCTATTGCCTAAATACGTTCAGATAGACTCACAGTTCATGTGTGCAACAGGTAGTGCTTTCACTTGACAACCCAACTGTTGCGATTCGTTGAGAATAGCTGAGAGCCGCTTCACAGATGGTTTTCGAAGACGCCATATTTGTTCACTTCACATTGCGTCAAATTTATGAACACATATATAGGTCCTTTCATAATTTTTTGGGAGTTACACACACACCACAGAATGAAACAATATCAATAAAATTATTCCAAAGAAAGCCTGAACGTTCAATAAAAATTGAATTTTTTCTGACTTTGAGTCGGAAACTTGGCACAATTCGAAGAATCGATGGGACCTGGCAAAAGTCGCAACTAACAGAGGTTAACCAGTAAAACAGTTGAAAAACAACTACATTTATACGCTGTCTTGATTCAGAAGGTCTGGGGGAGATGATTAATGCCTGTTCACTGCTCATTTCCATATATTACTTTGCAGACCGGAATTTCCCCGTCTTTGTTGCTTTCAGCATGCAGCTGAAATAGGGCAAAAGAGTGCAGTATTTTTCTACATGGTTTTGACAGGTATGCACCTGAAAACACTGAAAATACTACAGTTCCTGGGTGTTTTGTGCAAAGATATTTACCGACAGCAAAGATAAGACTTCGAAGATGCGATATTTGTGACCCTCCACCACGAAATGAGTCGCTTTGCACCAGAGGTCGATTTTTAGTTTTTGGTATATCATAAATCTGCAATAAATGACCTTTACAGCGAAAAAAAAAGTTTGTAAATCGGATGATTCTGTGAAAAGTTATTGTGATTTGAAGTTCTAAAGTCGCGAAAGTAACGAACTGAGAAATCAAGGCCGAAAAGTTTTGGAACATGTTCATAGCAACCACATACTTCTAAGCAAGATATGTTCATGAAATTTGGCACACACATAGTTAGTGGCAATATCCACAATTGCACAAAATTTGGAAGAAAAATATTGAGTGTATTTGATTTTATTCAAATAAGAATTTTCTAATTTTTTTGGAAAGAATTGCAACTGAAGTATTAGTATACTTACTTTTTAATCAGCTCAACATGACTAAAAACCTTCCAGTTTTAAGATCAGTTTTGTTGTGGTGTTGTTTGTGGTCCAATTACTATGAAACGTTTGCTATGTACAGTATGTGTACTAAAATTTATGCCAGATTAGAGGTAAAAAATGCTAAATCATGATGCCGAATCATGTGATTGTTGTAATTCAATGTGCTCACTGGCTTAGTGTGCTTGTGATATTACCATAATCCATACAACAAGCACAACAAAATAACAAAAAAGATCCACACAACAAAACTGCTCATACAAAAGGTACAAGTTCATGTGTGTTTTATCCCAGCATAGCATCAAATGAAATACATTTCATAATCCAAATGAACACTTCAAACACTTCATCTGCAAAGAAAATCTACTTGTCAAACCCATACTTCACACAATAAAGACACACAACCTCATCAAACAAACACTCAATCTGCTAAAAAAAATAAATAAATAAAAAAAAATAAAAAAAAATGTGCAGATATGTGGCACAGGTAATCAATTCTTGTGGTACAAAGTGTCATCAGGGTGGATGGTGTTGATATTGAACCTTCTTACTCCACTCTTTTTTCTCCACCAGTGGTGTCAGTATGTTCCAAAAATGCATGGTTTATCCTGAAACAGTTTGTTATGTAATACTTCTTTATCTCTTTTCATTTCCTTTGTTTTGAATTATTTTCTATATGTTCTAAAGTTTATTCATTAATGCCTTAAATATCAACAGTAATTTCAGTTTTGTACATTTACATCACAGCTTTCATTCTTTACAAAATGCTTTACTTCTAGTTCTATGTATTTTATCAGAAAATAAAAAAAAGAATACACTTATGATATATATATATATATATATATATATATATATATATATATATATATATATATATATATCATAATATAATCAGACAAAGCAGTTTACTGATAATAAAAGTATGAAATAGTGATTATTAATGCTGTATCACTATGAGTATCAGTGTGCATATCAGTGTGCATGTGCATGACATGCTGCAATCCATTAAGTTACTTTATGCATAGTGGCATGTCAAGCACATGCACACTTATATCATTTATGTAAATGTCTGTGCAAAAGTTTACAATTCCATACATGTACATCTAGACAAAGTTTGTAAAAAGAAACTAAGTTTGCACACTTCATGGTAAATTTATACTATAAATCATAGTACATTAACAGTTGACTCACTCACTCATAGATAGTTCACCAGCAGACAGTTCTTTAGTTGACAGTGTAGTTAGTTTGGTGGTGTTGCCTCTCCTTCTGATGACATGACTTGCCAGCAGTGATATCAGAATTATTCATTGGTGTGCAGGCAGGCATATAAAGTACCATCATATCTTTCAGGGCTGAAAAAGAAATTGAACTATTAGTAATACTGTTAGTATTTACTGTTGACACAACTCTATATTTATTTAAAACAACACACACACACACACACACACACACACACACACACACACACACACCAACCTGACACACATTCACATAAAATATCCATTGAAGCAAATTCTGTGAAACTGAAAACTGTTCATAATGTCATGCCCCTGAACCTCCCCTTGCTCAGTTAAATGGTTAAACTGTGAAGGGACAGTGTATGTGTGTGTGTGTGTGTGTGTGTGAGTATGTGACTCACTGTGTGACACACATTGTGTATGTATGTGTGTGTGTGTGTGTGTGTGTGTGTGTGTGTGTGTGTGTGTGTGAGTGACATGTATACACACTGTGTCACACATTGTGTGTGTGTGTGTGTGTGTGTGTGTGTGTGTGTGTGTGATCTTTTAATTTACATTCTGTTAATTTCCTCAGATTCACTTTATTCTTTTAATCATTTTTATTCCACATGTCAAACAGTGAATTCCTGTTCCAATGTAAGACAATAAATCAGTCTTGAGTCAATCATTGTTAAATATATTGTTATCAATTGATTATATCATCATTACATTTCAGTATTTGTCAATGTGGGTAAAATAAGAAATCTTACCTTCAGACACTTCAGCTATATCCAGTCCCCCAGTCACTTTGCTTGCACATTCCTTGTGTGAGCTGTGAGAAACCCAGGTCTATCACTTCAGTGCAGCAAGTCAGTTTCACTTGTTTCCATGTCAGTCACAACACTGATGGCACCTGGTGCATGTGATTTCGGCAATTACAGGCGAAGGCTTCCAATCTTTCTGTATCTAGTGCAAATGTTGATTCGTCATTTACATCAAAATTAATATTATTGTTGATGAAAACTGAACGACAATCCTGCGTCGTCTGCTTTCGAAATCAGCGTTGCCTTCGTGTTCACTGAGATCGATTTCATGAACGGTCAGTTCCATCAATGAAGTACTGGGTTAGAAACTCACAAATGTCGTCTTCTTCATTGAATGGCAAAATGTGTGCAGCGCAAGTGTATCTTGTCAGGAAATCGCCAAGTCAATCTTGAAAACGTGCTTCCGAACCCTGCGACCATGTTTATTTGAGCTAGCGTGCTGAATGGCTGGTTTCGTCACGTGGCCTCTCTCGGCCAATGACAGAGGGGATTTTCCTTCATAGTGACGCATTGTTTACGTAGTGTATCCTTATTTTGAAAGCGACGATTCGCTCGTAGTTAAAAAATCAACCAATGAGAAGGACATAGATTGAAAGAGACGGACTTGACCTTTAAAACAATGTATGATTCGACCGGTCGATTCCAAGA
The DNA here is from genome assembly GCF_041734735.1 of Babylonia areolata. NCBI lineage: Eukaryota > Metazoa > Mollusca > Gastropoda > Neogastropoda > Buccinidae > Babylonia > Babylonia areolata. The sequence goes on from NC_134887.1 coordinate 5,216,594, forward strand.
GATGACGGAGGGCAAGCTTGTCAAAGTTGATCGATTTCGCGAAGTCATAGGCGATCAGAATGACGGGTTAGGCATTTTAAGCACACTTTTAAGGCAAAAGAAGACACAGTTATGCCTAGATACTTCAATATGAGATAAAAGAAAGCCTAAAGTTTACTATGAAGTCAAAATCTGAAAATCGACAACCTGACCCCCACCCGCCTAAAATCGCCGCTAGCGGGAAAGTTGGTCAGGGACAAAGCGACTCATTCCGTGGTGGAGGGTCACATTTATAAAAATCCCGATCTTGACTATGTTGACCTTAACCACTTGTTTTTCTGTACATCTAAGAATCGCTGGATGCCACTTAGCTGGATATATATAACTATTCTGCCCAAGCTTTTAACGTTGAAATGCCTGCCTTTGCCCAAGTAATTTTTACCAGTGTAATGACGCGAGAGGGTATGGTTACAATAATGCTCATAAAAGCTTTAATATGGTTGATTTTGATCAAATCTGGCATTCTTATTAAAAAAACCCAACAACTGTACTTTAGTACTGAAGCCTTTAAATGCAGGAAATCTATATCTAGTCATTACAAATTATTGTTAGAATAAAAGAAAACAGGGGGAAAAAACCCACACATAAAACATGCTTTTTTGCACAATATATCACAACAGATCTAAAGAAAACATGAAGTCTGAATCATTAGCCACTTTTCCACCTTCCTCTGCACTCAGTTTTACGAAATTACCGCTATTTTCCTCCTACTTCGTATTCCGATTCATCATTCTTCTCCTGAGTCCTTACGTTGACAGCTAAGTCCAAAGTCAATTTTCGTTAAAAACCCATCTATGTTTGGCTCCAAAATCACACACAAAAAACACGAATTTCCCTTTGTTCGAACTCTTCCGGTTTGGTTTGAATAAGAGTTTCTTCCCTTTAATCGAAACCAAAAGTGACAGTGACCATACGAACGACAAAACTACGTCTGCAAGCGACAAACGCAGATTTGCACGGACGTACGTTTGACGTCCGCAGGCAGAAATGTGATACACACACACACACACACACACACACACACATCGCCTTTACTGAACCTAACACGGACTAAACCAACAAAGTCCCCTTACTTTTTCCGCATTGGACAGGTCACGAGCCTCAGCATAAAATCTAAAACGAAGAAAGCGATGGTGATATAGCGGAGAATTAGCTGCCACGTGTCAGGAAACGTGACAACCATATAGTGCACTGGGGATACCTCGTTGTAGGTTTCAGTCAGAGTCGTGTTATGGGCATCCAGGTACCTTCTGAACTTGTCTGTGGGCACCCGGAAATAAGGATCCGTCTCGAAGATGAAGTTAAAGATGGACATGAAGACGAAGATGAAGAAGATGAAGCTCCAAATCTGTATGTGACGAGAAAAGAGCTGAGAGAAGTAGGTCAGTGGGTACCGTTGAACGGTGGCCTGGTGGTAATGTGCCCGACTTAGACCCATAAATGGACTGTGATTTTAATCCCCCACCGCTTCCTTCACTAGATCTTGAGTCATGGTCTGGATGCTAGTCATTTGGATGATAAACTGAGGTCCCGTGTGTAACATGCACTCAGCGCAGGTGAAGAAACGCATGGCAACAAAAGGGTTGTTCCTGGCGAACAGAAAAATTCACTTTGACAATAAAAACAAATACACATTCAGACCAAAACAAACAAACTTATGGTGGTGATGCGCAAAAACGACATCCCAGGAAGTGGCCTGAATTTTACACAAAGAAATATATCATGACAAAAAGTGATAACAATACTAATACACTACCACTGCTACTTTGATCGAGTGGTCAGGATATGATTCCCTGTTTCATCTGGTGCTGTGTCCTTGGGAATGCACTTTACTGTGATTTTCCTCACTCCACCAAGGGGTGAATGGGCACCTGAGTTTGGTTTGAGAGAGTTACAACAGTGGAAGGAGAGGATTGGGTCCTGCCTTTCTTTGCTGAGCTCCAACAACATGTGGATGAATTCAGTGCTTCAATGGCTGTAAAACGTTATGGGACTTTCAACCTATTTAACTACAATTACTCCTTCTACTGCTGCTACTACTATTACTACTACTACGACTGCTACTACTGCCACGACTACTGCTACTACTACTAATGTTGGAAAAAAAATTAAATGCTATTGAGAAGATGGAAGATATCAAATGGCAAAATCCATATAAAGGAGATGGTGTCTTGTGGTATATGTCAACAACTTTGGGAAGAGAAGGAAAATGGTTTTTGTTAACATCTGCTGGAAGAGAGGAAAAGAGTTTAAACTGTGAACATGAGGAGGAGGGGAAGTGGTAGTCGATAGAGAAGAGTGAAGGGGTTAAGTGTTTGTGGTGCTGGTGTTGATATTTAAGGAAAGAGAAGGGAATGTGTAAAAGAATCAATAATGCAAAATAAGAGAGTATGACTGATAGGGAGTATGTGGGATTTTAAATGTCAACATCTGTGAAAAGGTTACGGACATGTGAAGTTAGAGACTTAATTTAACTCACTCTTTACTGAGTATTGTCATGGCAGTATTCTTATGCTGATCTCTCGCTCGCTGAGGACTCCTACAGTGCTTGTGACCTTCAAAAATTTATATGCCTGATGCAGCTTTGAAGAGACCTTGCAGACTGGATCCCGTCTTGCCTTATCAGCATAACTTAACTTCAGACGAACAACTGTTATTGGACAATCTCTCTCAGTTACTGAGGTTTCGATCTGTTTCTTTTATTTTTTTCATTCTTTTTTTTTATTGCAACTTTGACTGATGGCATACACATGTGCCAGTGGTGTAACAAGATCTAAAACGTTTTCTTTGAAACAAATTGGTAAGTCATGCTGTTGGGTTATGTGATTGGAAGAGATGGTTCTGATTTGAAAACGAATTTTTGAAGAACAGCTGTTTCTGCCCATAGGGACATATATATACATAGAGAGAGAAAAAGCGACAGAGGCAGACAGATATACAGAAACAGAGACAGATTGGGAGGCAGATGCAACTGAAGATACAGAGAAACGGACAGATAAAATATTCTTCATATCCCCCCAATATAAAATGCACACACACATGCCCACCACCCTTATACCCATACCTTAGAAGCTAGCGAGTCGAAGGAAAGTTGCAGCATGTTCCACAACCTCAGTCTCCAGCTCGTGGCTCCCTTGACCACAGCCTCCGGGAAAGAGGTCTGAAAGAGCTTGTGCATCTCAGCCATAGCATCCTTCAGGTTCTGGTGCTGTTTGAATTTCTTCCAGCAGCAGGCGCTCATCAGCTCGACTGGAATCTCCCAAAACTCCAACTCCTCCTCCACCTTCAGTTAAAGCTGATATGTTTTATTTTACCATAAAATGTTGTAACTAATGTTTCTATGCCTGTAATTGGTGGGGTTTTTTTGTTTTGTTTTGTTTTTTTGTTTTTGTTTTTGTTTTGTTTTTTGCCTTACTTGTTTGACCTTACCTGTATGTGTTTTTTGTTGTTGTTTTTTTTAATAACAAATTGGTATTGCTTCTATTGAGTTCACCACCTTATATGTTTATTATGCTGTGCACATGTGTGTGCAAGAAACTATCATTGGGTGCGTGTGATCATAATAAAATTATGAGGCTTGCGCATGAGTGTGTGTGTGCACTCACACATATTCGCGCGCGCGCGCGCGTGTGTGTGTGTGTATGGTTTGAATATTGGCAAGATACTGTATTTATCAGGGTTACTTTACTATGACTTCACTGTGTGTAATTTTGTCATGCATACTGTATGCCAAATGCTACTGTTCTGCTTATATGTCTGTATGTATCATAGTTCACCACAACTATTTTGATTTACTGAAATAATACATTCATTCTGCTTCTGATTCTATTACCAGGCTGTAGCAGATGTTGGATGGCAGATGGAGCTCCCCCTTACGGTACAGGTCCAGAACACTGTTCATCATCTTGGGGTTCCTATCGAAGAAGAACTTCTCCATTCCGCTGTTCTTGCGTGGCTGGCCCTTCTCCTGGACCAGTCTGCCGAGTCGGGTGTTGGGTAGCTTCATCAGGGTGTCCCTGGTGGTTCGGAACTTCTTGCCACCCACATCCAGTATGATGGAACTGGCCGGCACAAAAGTCCAAAGACTTAGTAAATACAAATATCTGGGAACGATTACTGAAGTTAAACTCAGTTTTACATCCATACATACAAATCCAAAAGAAATGCCAGTCCCGCATCTACTGCTTACAGAAGGTCAGGAATATTCAGGTCTCCTGGGTTTTAATCGCTGCTTCATTTGCACTTTCTCTACAATGCGATGGCACAGAAGTTAAAACGTGAAGAACAACAATATACTGAGCAAATTTGTAAATGTGTCCAGCAATATAGTTGATGTCAAATCAGAACTTCTAGATCAGCTGTACAAATGGTATGTGAAACAAAAAATCAACACAGATCATAAGCAATGACAGCTATGCTTTTCTCAAAGTACTAAGAACTCATAACTTCAATAAACGATATTGATTTTACAAGCAAAAAATTCTTGAAAACCAAAACACTTTTATAGCACAGTCAATTTTAGTTCTTAAGTAACTTATTAATCTTGGCATGCATCCGTCTTTATAATAATTCATTAATTTTGTCCTTGTGTCTCTCTTTCCGTGTGTGTGTTTGTGTGTGTGTGTGTGTGTGTGTGTGTGTGTGTGTGTGTGTGTGCAGGCATGCATGGATGCCTATGTGAACTATATTCATTGTATTGATTTCAAATACTGTTGAAATACTGTTGTTGCCTGGTTTTGATCTTATATGTCTTCGTTTTAATGATACCTATATAGTATGATATTTATGTCTGTTCTCTTACTGTGAATAGTACATGTTGTTTTGCAGTTATTGTTTGAGAGATCATATTAACTTTGTATTTATACATTTATGTTTATGTCTTCATACTAAATGACTGTGAAAGTAGTGTGATTACTGCACGTTTATAGTTGTAATTATTGTATGATATTTTGCATTTCATCATTTTATGTGTCTGTGTATTTATATTGATTGACTGCGATTCTCGTGTAATTAGTTTTTGTGCACCACAAATGAATATTTTTTATTGGGATAAAGTATTCTGTAATCTAAGTAAAGAGAAAGAGGGGGTTGAGTAAGAGATGAAGAGAAGAAGAAGAGAAACAATAACAATATTAACAAAAACAATGCAGCATCAGCAACAACACCATGATTTTCAGCATCATGATCATCACCATTACCACCGAACAACAACAATGATAATAGCAACAAATTGATCACACATTTCCCAACAAGACACTCAATTAAAACAGACAGACAGGAGGATGGTACAGATCATCAACCTTTAAAAACACCCACTGAACCCTGTCTCAGCACTTACAGGTGATCTGGAGGATTGACCTCGGAGGAAAGGAGTGGCTCTGGGACTTCATCTATCAATTTTCTCTCCGCTTTCTGCTGTGCCTTGTTGGCCGAATCCTGCTGAGTTCTGTCTGGTGAAAGTTGACCACGAGACATCCGTCCCGTGTTTGCCTGTGGTTCTGCAGGTGCGTCGACGGGTTTAGTAGCCATGGGGTAGGTGTTACCTTTGGTAGCTGGGTCAGACGGAAATCCCCGTCTTTCTTGTCTTTTTTTTGTTGTTGTTGTTGTCTTTTCCCTCTTTCTTCTTCTATTTTATTTCTGGTTTCCTGTAACGGACATGAGAAATGCAAAATAAGTCTCTGTGTGTGACTCGAAAAGGGGAAAATCCTTTTGAGACATTCTTTCCTTTTGGTATTGCGTGATTGTTATAGAGATTTTACTTTTTTTATGAGGGAAGGATGAAAACAAGGCAAATGTGCTTTTTCTTTTTTACCACAAAAGTTCTTTCGTTCTCTCTCTCTCTCTCTCTCTCCAAATATCTCAGATCAAAGGGTCACTTAGAAAAGGTGGCTAAGCGTGAATGGAAATGCATTTTATCCTCTAACCCTGTTATGTTACACTTCTTTCTCATTTTCATTCTTTTGGTTTCAGCTGTCTGTGTTTGTTAAAGATTTCAAACTATGAATATGTCAGTTCCATTTGAAGTTTTCCCAAAGAACTGGTATGATTCCCTGTCTTTGCTCCGCTATGCTAGCTCCAGTTTTCGCAGCCCTATCTGCCCATACGTCGTACAGATTTTTTCCCCTCAAGGCCTCACTAAACGTTTGGGATACGCTGCTGGTCAGGCATCTGCTTAGCTGAATCGCAGACATGCTGTAGCTTACATGGATTTGTCCGAACGCAGTGACGCCTCCTTGAGTTACTGAACTCAGATAAATGGAGAACACTGAGATGTTTAAGAAACCCAGCAAAAGTAAATAATTATCTCTAATCTTAACATGAAAATATGTGTAATGTGATTTTTTTCATGAATTATAATGATCTTGGACTGTCTTTTGCGTCTGACGAATTAAAAGTGTGATCACTGGGATTTTGTATTAACGCATCATAAGACTTGCATGAAAATTGAGATACACTGGGGAATCAATAATAAAAACCATGCACCTGCCGAGGCCGTTCTACACGTGGCAGTACCTGCACCTGTGGGACTGTGAGCGTTGGTAGGCGAGACACTGGGGAAAGGACTGCACAACTCCTCTTCACTAAAAAAAAAAAAAGTCAGCTGTGCTGGTCAGGCAACCAGGCTAATGTCCGAATGACGAGCTAGCCCTTCAACACCCAACTTTCCCAAGCTTTGCGGCGATGGAAAAGTGATAATGGGGACAGGCACAGGATGCTGCTGGCAGTTCCTAGTCACACAGGCGACTGTGGGGTGATGGTCGTCCGCTGTCGACTGGGGCAGATGCGGCGCCCGTATCCTCCCACAGCGTCAGAGCAGCCCTTCTTAGGGACAGCACTGCTCTTCCCACATGGAGAAGGGGAGATAAAGGGATCCCTAAACAAAGCCTGCCTCGCCTAGCACCTAGTAGGAAACCGCACCTACTTGGACATTCAACACTATCGGTCGAAAACAACAGAAGAAAAGAAGCAGGAGTCATGCCCTGACTCTGGGTGCCTGGAATGTTCGCACCCTTTTAGACAGAGATGACAGATCAGAAAGGCGCACAGCGCTCATTGCTACCAGGTGGACATAGCAGCCTGTGAAACCCAGCTGGAGGAAGTTGGAGGGGGCTACACCTACCGCACTGGGAAGCCAGATGGCACCCCGAAAACGTCCGTGGGCTTTGCCATACCAAACAAAATTGCAAGACAGCTTGACAGTCTTCCACGTGGAATAAACGATAGGATGATGACCCTGCGTCTGAAGCTGTCAGAGGATCGTTTCTCCACAGTCATCAGCTGCTATGCCCCAACGATGACCAACCCTAATGACATCAAAGAATCTTTCTACGAGGAGCCCAGCCGCACCATTTCAGCGGTAGACAGAAAGGACAGTCTGATCATCCTTGGGGATTTCAATGCCCGCGTCAGCGTGGACTTCTCGTGGCCAAAAGTCCTAGGACAGCACGGCACTGGCAAGTGCAACTCCAACGGACTGCTTTTGCTCTCGCTCTGCGCGCACCATGGACTGGCCATCACCAACACCCTCTTCCAAGAAGTGGACAAGTACAAGAACACATGGATGCACCCCCGCTCCAAGCAGTGCCACATGCTGGACTATGTGATTGTCCGGCAGAGGGACAGAGGTGATGTTTCCATTACACGCTGCATGAGAGGAGCAGTCTGTTGGTCGGACCATCGCCTGGTATGCAGCAAGATGAACATCAGACTTGCATGCAAGCTCCAGCCAGCCAGGCAGAAACCCCCTAGGAAGCTGAACTGACTCCCTATCACCAAGGACGTCCTGCAGCAGGAAATCCAAGCAGCTCTCCAAGAAATTCCTGCATTGACTGATGTAGAAGAGGCATGGAGCACCTTTAGAGATGCTGTGTACACAGCAGCAGCTTACACACTCGGCTTTGAACAGAGGAGCCACGAAGACTGGTTTGACGAGAACGACTCTGGAATCTCCAAGCACCTGAACACACTGCATGTACGGCATCAGGTTCACATTTCCGATAAAGACTGCCAGAGGAAGGAGAACCAGTTCTTGCAAACCAAGCAACTCGTACAGAAGAGGCTGCATGAGATGATCACCTGGTGGGAGAGAAAGTCCGAAGAGCTTCAGTCCGCTGCTGATGCTCACGACATGAAGACCTTCTATGATGGTCTCCGAGCTATGTATGGGCCAAGAGTCACAGGATCAACCCCTGTCCGAGCCTTGGACCAGACCACCTTTCTGACAGATAAGAAAGATATCTTTGCCCGCTGGGCAGAGCACTTCAACACCCTCCTCAACAGGGAATCGTCCATATCTGACGAGGTAATTGCAGCCCTTCCACAGCTACCAGTTAATGATTCGCTAGCTGCCACTCCCACTAAGGCCGAGACCCAGAAGACCCTGAAGCTGACAACGTTAGGAAAAGCACCAGGAGTGGATGGAATCCAGGCCGACATTTACAGGTATGGAGGCGAGGTGCTGACAGACAACCTGACCACCCTGTTCCAGTCTATCTGGGAGAGAGGGGAGGTTCCCCAGGATTTCAAGGATGCTTCAATTGTCCACATTTACAAACGGGAGACAAAACATCCTGTGATAACCACCGTGGAATCTCTCTCCTCTGCATCGCCAGCAAGATCTTCGCCTGCATTACACTGAACAGACTGGTTGACCATGTCTCCAACACAGTCATCTCTGACGCACAGTGCAGCTTCCACTCAGGCACGGGAACATGTGACGTGGTGTTTTCCGTACGCCAGATGAAAGAGAAGTGCCGTGAGCAGAACAAGGAGCTCCACATGGTCTTTGTAGACCTGACTAAGGCCTTCGACAAGGTGAACCGCCATGATCTGTGGAAGATCCTCCTAAATTTCGGCAGCCCAGAGAGCCTAATCCAGCTGATTGCGTCATTCCACGATGGCATTCAGGCGAGAGTACAGGAAAATACTGACATGTCGGATCCGTTCCCTGTGGTAAATGGAGTGAAGCAGGGCTGTGTCCTGGCACCCACACTGCTCTCCATTCTCTTCTCTGCCATGCTGACTGACGCATTCCAAGACAGTGAGCGAGGCATCTGCATTCAGTTTTGCACAGATGGCAAACTTTTCAACTTGCGGCGACTTCACGCCAGGTCCAGGGTGTTTGAAGCATTGTTGAGAGAGTTCCTCATCGCTGATGACTGTGCTCTTGCTGCACGCACCCATGAGGACATGCAGTTCATTATGGACAGGTTCTCAACCTCCTGCAGGCACCATGGACTCACCATCAGCCTCAGCAAGACCGAGTCCATGTACCAACCGGCTAGCTCACAGAACGCCAGTGCCTCTCCCTCACCTACAATCAAGATCGATGACACAGAGATCAAGTCAGTCGACAAGTTATGCTACCTGGGCAGCACCCTATGCAGCAATGGAGCCCTTGATGCAGAAGTAACGCTGCGCATCGGCAAGGCCAGCTTCGCCTTTGGCAGGCTCAACAATAGGCTGTGGAACAACAAAGGCATCAGGGTCAGCACCAAAATCAAAACCTACAGAGCTGTTGTGCTGACCACCTTGTTGTACTGCTGTGAAACATGGACGACGTATCGCCGTCACATTCAACAACTCCAGCAGTTTCACCAGAGATGCCTATAAAAGATCCTCGGCATAAAGTGGCAAGACAGGGTCTCCAACCTCCAGGTCCTAGAGTGGAGCGGCCTGCTCAGCATCAAAAGCCTGTTGATCCAGTGCCAGCTACGCTGAACAGGACACGCTGTCCGCATGACAAACAGCAGGATCCCGAAGATGCTTTTGTATGGCCAGCTGAAGGAAGGCCACTGCAAACTTGGAAGACCCTGCAAGTGCTTCAAGGACACCTTGAAGACAAACCTCAAAGCCTGTGACATAGACATCGCTTCCTGGAAAACTGATGCCCTTGACTGCTCTCGCTGGAGGATGCTGTGCTCTAGCGACGTTTGAAAACAAGAGAACGGTGGCCATTAAGGAGAAACGTGAGCGAAGTAAGCAGGGTTCAACTTCTGGTCACGTTTTCCCTTGCAACACCTGTGGGAAGTGCTGCGCATCCAGAATCGGCCTTTTCTCCCATATGACGACACACACCAACAGATAAGCCTGCCTGCCTACTCATCCGTCGGTCCAACAGACTCTATCATCATCAATATGAAGGCCTTTAAGCTTGTAAGGCCTTTTGCCCGCTTGAAATGGGGGGAAGTGAGACTCCCATAAATGTATAAAGATATTTTTATAATCTAATTGTGTGCAAAGCTTATTAAAGAAAAACTAAATGAGTTTTGTATTTAAAAATTTTAAAGTAATTGTCAGCACGATTTTTAAAAGTATTCATTGTTCCTGCGGAGACAACATCTTGTGGCATATCATTCCAAACATTTGTTAGTCTGTTAGTTAAAAAAAATGTCCAAATCTGCAGGTTTTAACAGAAACTTTTAACAGTTCGTAGGAATGTCCTCTTGTAACATTGTTGTCGAGAACAAAGAATATATAGTTTTACTGTCATTAAAGCCATGAGTCATTTTATACATTTCAATTAAATCACTGTGCAGTCTTCTATATTTTAAACTAGGTAATCAGTAAAGCCAATAATTCTTTTCGCAAATCTTCTTTGTACATTTTCAGTTATCTCTGTATGCTTAACTTGTCCTGTGTTCCAGACTGCATTCCCATATTCCAAGACTGGCCTGTCTAATCACTTAAATAAAGGTATCATTATGTCCTTACTTTTATACTGTATATTATTCCCAACTAACATTCAGGTGAGTCTATTAGCTTTTTATGGTTTCATGAATATGAGTATCAGAAGAAAGATTAGGGTCAGCAATAACCCCGAGATCTCTTTTAGATGCTGTTTCCTGCAGTTCAGTACAGTCTATGTAATACCTTTAATGTTGATTATTCTTTCCTACACGTAAACTTTACATTTATTGTTATTAAATTAAATTTGTTGTTTATCCGTCCAGTCTATTAATCTGTCTACATTAGCTTGTAACTTTAACCTGTCTATGTCAGAGTCTGCTTCCTCATAGATCTTTGAGTCATCAGCAAAGAATTTCACTAAACAGTCAAGAATATCAGGCATATCATTTATATAATACAGAAAGAGAGTGGGCCCCAAGTCACTACCCTGAGGAACACCACTACCAACTTTGACAGGACATGACGACTCAGACCCTACTGATACATACTGTGTTCTTTCCGTCCAGTCTATTAATCTATCTTAGCTTGTAACTTTAACCTATCTATGTCAGAGTCTGCTTCCTCATAAATCTTTGTGTCATCAGCAGAGAATTTCACTAAACAGTCAAGAACATCAGGCATATCATTATACACAAAAAGAGTGAGCCCCAAGACACTGCCCTGAGGAACACCACTAACTTTGAAAGGACACGACGACTGAGACACTACTGATGCATAGAGGAGGCGCAGGGTAATGTGTGTGGTGTGTGTGTGTGTATGTGTTGGAGCTCATGTACGTTTATATGTATTTGACTGTGCTTTCATATCTGTGAAACTGCATGTTCGGTGCATATCTGTTATGCATGTGTGGGTATATATGTGAATGTGTGTCTTCATGTTTTACATCTATTTGCTTATTTATCATCATTGTTATCTTATTTATTTATTCATCTATTTATTATTGGTTGTTGTTTTTTTATTACTACTACTTTTTTTTTCTTTTTTTTTTACATTATAATTATTATTTATTTATTTATTTATTTGTGTAAGCTTATCTATTATTTATTCACCTTTTTTTTCCTCATTGCCTGACTAAGCGCGTTGGGTTACGCTGCTGGTCAAGCATCTGCTTGGCAGATGTGGTGTAGCGTATATGGATTTGTCCGAACGCAGTGACGCCTCCTTGAGCTACTGAAACTGAAACTGAACTGAAACTGAAACATATTGTGTTCTTTCATACAAGAAGTCTTTTATCCATTCCAGCATATTACCACCAATACTATACCCTTGCAATTTTACAATTAACCTATTGTGAGGAACTTTGTAGAAGGCTTTGTGTAAATCCAGATAAACTGCATCTACTGGTTTATTGTTTTCAAGGGATATGAACCAGTCATGTAAAGTGCTCAGTAACTGAGTCACACAGGATCTACCTATGGTAAAGCCAAACTGATAATCTATTGATCTATTTTGCTCCAGTATAACATGACCTTTCTGTTTTTTAGATCTGGTATAATGAAACTGGACCTGCTAGGTGATTTTTCTAGAAGTGAAACGTACGTTAAACATTGCTTTCATTTTCAAGGTGAAATCGACCACCAGTTGCCATACGATTTGGATTTTCATCCTTTTTCAATGTCAGTATGACTTACATTGAAATATTCTTTTGTCATCCCCCATATGGGGCAAGGACTTACCGTCTTTTGTGTATCGAAATTATCTAGGAGTGCAATCAAAACAACTGAAGAAAAAAGTCAGTGGGTAGAGAAAATAGGCCTAACAGCAAGTCTGGACTACCTCGGAACGCCAGCCTGTCGATACAGCAGACGTAATATGACGTCACATTGAAGTTCTAAATAAAAGAAATCGGACTTTCCTCCCGTCAGTATTTCTACACAACTATATACTACACAGCCTTGATAACTCCCCCTTACGCCTGTAGTATTACTGTCATTATCTTCTTCTTTTTTTTCTTCTTTTTTTTAAGGCAGTGAAATTTAGTTCCAATCCTTCATAAAGGATATTCCGAAGTTTTTCACTTCGGGATTAACAATATGAAAGACAGGACTCTGACAAAATAAAACAAGAGAGGCAACTCCTTCAAGACTCGCTTCTGATACACACTTAACCATCAAAGGAATCATCATGAGGAACACACACACACACACACAAAACCAAAACCTAAACCAAAACAAAAAGTGGGGGGTAGGGGTGGGGTTGGTATGGGGGTCGGGGGTTGGGTGGGTTCGTTTAAAAATGTGGTCTGTATTAAACATTAAGCTTTCAACAACCACAAAATAGATTTTTTTTTTTTTAAACCAAGAAAACAAAAAACCGCAACACGAAGCCATTTGCTCTAGATCTGGTAGAGCTACCACTGGAAACTGAGAGCTAGGTGCCGTCGATTCATTCGAATTAATTCAGTATCCACTTTAGAATATTCATATGCAGCAAACACGTTGATGGTGCAGTTAGTTTAATTTTATGAGTTCTGTCCAGAATTTGTGCATTTCCTTTCTTTTAATCGTGAACAAGGAAAACGATCTCATGCCGTCTTTAAATCTAAACATACGTTCCGGCAACTGGGAAGAGCCCAGTTGTTGATTTCTTATCTGTTGTTTCAACAAAATAAACCGTTCACTAATCGAAAATGTGGCTTAACCTGGAAGATTTTCAACCTATTATTGGAATAATTGTAAAGACTGTTTTTTCTACTATTTCTAATCCAAAACTGGTATTGGCAGACAAAGTATTTTCAGAAAAAAAATAATTAGTTATGGTTTCACACACACACACACACACACACACACACACACACGAACACGGGATCATAACATAGACCCACTTTGTTTAAAAAAAATCAATAAAAAAAAAAAAAAAACAGCCAAAAAATATTAAATGAATCTGAATCTAAATCAATATATCATTTTTGTGCCAAGAATTTTGATGATTATACAGTGTTGCAGTAAGGTTTCCTTGCAAGGAAACTGAAAATGAAGAAAAGGGTGGATTTGGGAAAATAGATTGAAGAAAGAAAAAAGCGCAACATGATGCCCTTTGCTCTAGATCTGGCAGAGCTACCCTGGAAACTGAGAGGTGCTGTTGATTCATTCTAATTAATTCAGTATCCACTTTGAAATATTCATTTTCAGTAAACACGTTGATTTGTGCAGATAGTGTAATTGTACGTGTTCTGTCCAGAATGTGTGCTTTCCTTTCTTTTGATTGCGAACAAGAAAAACGATGCCTTGCTGTCTTCAAATCTAAACGTCACATATGTGTCACCAGGTGACCGACATTGACATGAACTGGCTGACAGGACCAGCCCCTGGCGTGTTGACATCAGTGTCTCCCAGCGGCAACTGGGTAATTTTTTTTTCTTTTTGTTTGGTTGGTCGTTTGGTTGGTTTTTTGGTTGTTGTTTTTTTGTTTTATTTGGAGTTTCAGCGAAATATACCGTTCACTATCCGGAAATGCGACTTAATCCAGAGGAGTTACAACCTGTTATTGGAATAACTGTAAAAATTGTTTTTTCTGTTGTGTCTAATCCAAATTTGGTTTTGCCAGACTAAAGTATTTTCAGAGAAAATGAATTAGTTATAGTTAACCACACACACACACACACACACACACACACACACACACACACACACACACACACACACACACACGAACACTGGGTAATAACACTGACCAATTTTGTTTACACAAGTGAGTCAAAAACCGGCATGTATCTGAATCTAAATCTGAATCAATATATTGTGCCATCAATTTGATGATTATACAGCGTTGCAATAAAGTTCGCTTATGAGGAAACTGGAAATGATTCAAATCAAATAGAGTTAGTAGAAACACAGGAAAAGAGAAAGAAAGAGAATCCCACCTTTTCACGTCTCCAATTTGGCCAATACGGAAACCGTAACAGTCTCCGGGGACAAACCCTAAACCGGCACAGCCCCAACATTCGTAAACCGTACACTCATTCAGAAACATAAAAGTGGTCATGAAGATACCAAAAAACGCCCCGCCAAAGACCTTAGACCTCCAGGCAAACTCTTCTTCTTCTTCCCTGTTCCCTGGCCATGCTAGAAAATGGCAACCAAAGGAATTGAACAACGCCACCTCTTCCTGCTATACCAATCACTCGTCCTCAGTGTGATCGACTACGGACTTGGGCTAACAACACCGTCTCAAAGCAACCTCCTAAAATTAGAAAGAGTCCAAAATGAAGCTATGAGGCTGATCCTTGGAACAACAAAAGACACGCCCACAGAAACCATGCGATACCTGCTTGACCTTCCTTCAGTGCAGGCCAGAAACAAGTTAGAACAGGTCAAGACCTACTTCAAAGCATTAGAAAACCCTCAAAACCCACTGCATGACGCAGTCAAAGAACCAAAAGGCAGCCGTCTAGGACGAGGAAGATCATGGATGGGGCAAGCAGAAGACACAATCCAGCTAGTATGCCGACTTCAAGACCTGAAAGAAACAAAAGAATGGGAGAAAAACCCCGAAAACCTCAACCATCTATTCAACACAGTCATTTCACCCACTCTAGGAAGACATTGTCGGGAATGGCCAGAGGGCAAAACTGATGCGGAAGTGAAGCTGCTTATAGAAGAAAACAGTAAAGAAGAGGACATCATCATATACACAGATGGCTCAGTCACCAAAGACCAGTCTGGCTGGGGATTCACTGCGAAACAAAATGGAAAAACAATTTGGGAAGAGAATGCTGCCTACAAAGTCACAACCTCCAGCCTAACGATGGAAGTTGAAGCTGTGACACATGCCCTCCAGTGGCTATCGTCCTTCCATACGCCCGGAAACCAACATGCCATGATTCTAACCGACTCAATGAACCTCATACAGAAAATTGAAAACGGAATGGGAAGCCCAGAGTGGCATAACGCAATGCGCAACTTTCAGATTAAAAAACTCACATGGTCATACTGCCCGGGACATGCAGGTGTTAAGGGAAATGAGCGAGCTGACAGACTTGCTGGTAACGCAACACCAACGAGCGGCCTACATCTAGGAAAATCGGAAATCCTCAGAAAAGTCAAAGAATACCAAAAAGAACAGGTACAAGGCCATCACACCATCGATCGCCTCAAAGAAATAGAAGCAGAGAGAGGGAGCGGCCGCAAATCTAACATGAAAGGTAGAGCACGATGCTTTGCAAATCAAACAAATATCGGCATCATTTCCAAACCAACATTGCGCAAATTTCTTCAAAACGGAACAGAGTCTCTGTGGGCCTTTCCAAATACAATAGACCGAGCAACACACTAGACGCCACGTTCTTGGCATCAGAGATCTTTTCCCATCCCTCTTGCGGCCAGTCAGTGGCGGCTGTGTGTGTTTGTGTGTATGTGTGGGTCTGTGCTTTTGAGTGCGTTTGTGAATGCGCGAGAGTGAAATTGTACACAAGTGTCAGGAGAGATATGTGTACGTGTGTGTGTGTGTGTGTGTGTGTGAGGGGAGGTGGGAGTGCGGGGGGAGGTGGGGTAGAGGATGAGGTATGTGAGTGTATGCATGCCTACACTGTGGGAGCAACAGGATATTGGAACGTGTGTGTGTGTATATATATATATATATATATATATATATATATATATATATATATATCTTTGTATGTACGTGTGTGGGGTTGCGGGTGGGAGATATGGGCGTATGTGTGTGTGCTTGTACAAGTAAGTGTTCATCTCTGTGAGTGTGTGTTTGTGTGTGTGTGTGTGTGCCGTGGAAGCTGCGATACGTAGACTAGAAATGAGTGTGTGGAGGAGGGGGTAGAGGAGGTGCAAGGTAATGTGTGTGTGTGTGTGTGTGTGTGTGTGTGTTGGAGCTCATGTACGTTTATATGTATTTGACTGTGCTTTCATATGTGCTTGTACAAGTAAGTGTTCATCTCTGTGAGTGTGTGTTTGTGTGTGTGTGTGTGTGTGTGTGTGTGTGTGTGTGTGTGTGTGTGCCGTGGAAGCTGCGATACTTAGACTAGAAATGAGTGTGTGGAGGAGGGGGGTAGAGGAGGTGCACGGTAATGCGTGTGTGTGTGTGTTGGAGCTCATGTACGTTTATATGTATTTGACTGTGCTTTCATATATGTGAAACTGCATGTTTGGTGCATTTCTGTTATGCATGTGTGGGTGTATGTGTGAATGTGTGTCTTCATATTTTACATTTATTCGCTTATTTATCACCATTGTTGTCTTATTTATTTATGTTTTATTATTATCGTTTTATTAGTATTACTAATATTATTACTACTACCTTTTTCTATATTATAATTATTTATTTATTTATTTATGCAAGCTTATCTATTATTTATTCCCCCGTTTTTTTTTGTTTTTTTGTTTTTGTTTTTGTTTGTTTTTTCTCAAGGCCTGACTAAGCGCGTTGGGTTACGCTGCTGGTCAGGCATCTGCTTGGCAGATGTGGTGTAGCGTATATGGTTTTGTCCGAACGCAGTGACGCCTCCTTGAGCTACTCTATCTATCTATCTGTACTGGAGCTCCATGCCTGGCGTCTCAGAGCGTGGAAAGTGGGGTAGGACTGCAGGATAAGGGAGGGGGTCTGTTGGCCTGTGCCACAAGGGCACTGGTCAGTATGTGATATCTTCAGACGGTAGAGATAGGAGAGGAGCTGCCATATTAAAAAATGGCTCCAAACAAGACCCAAGTAACTATAGGCCAGTCAGCCTCACCTGTGTTATATACAAGGTACTAGAGTCAGTTGTGAGGGATGTTATTGTAACATATTTTAATGACTTTAAACTTTTTGCGGACTGTCAACATGGCTTTCGAAATTAGAAAAACGAAACAAACAAAAAAATCCGTCTAGCCCGGCTTGTCTGTTTCCTGCAGAACCAGTGGGCCCTGAACGTGCATGGCTGCTGTGTTGTGTGACGTCACGGGGCGTCCCTCTCGTGACTCGCTGCTGTTGACCATGGCCTTGACGCTGGGAGGCACTGATGTCAACACGCCAGGGGCTGGTCCTGTCAGCCAGTTCATGTCAATGTCGGTCACCTGGTGACACATATGTGACGTCATCAGGAGGAGACCCTTCACTGTCCTTGGTTGTGTCTCGTCGGCCTTGACTCTCGAGTCCATCATCCTCCATGCACTGGTTGGCGTGTCGTATACTGCAGGAGTAGTCTACAACCCCCACTGATGCAGCTTGGGCGTACGTCCTGGGATCCGGGGGCAGAGGAGCAACCACTAATTTCCTGTTACTGCTATAAACTTTCTTTCCTTCTTTTCTGACCTGAGCCATGACACTAGATCGTGCACGTGTCAGATCATCAGCTACTTCACCACCTTTCTCAGCACGCTTCCTTAAGAAGTCCCCATCTGTAATAATTGTCATTTTTTTCTCCATCAAGCAAATTTGTCATGGATCATCTGGTCAGCTTGTGTATGTCATTGTGCGGAAAGAGGGTCCCTCCAGTCATGAGGTCGTAAGAAGTACAAAATTCCATTTTTTCCATTGCCATTCATCTTGACACAACCTTCCCACCACACTAACATCATTGGTTTCTCTGTCACTTTTCGTTTGGTGGAGCTTAACACTGGATGATGGTGGTATTGATACGTTTCCCTTTCATTCCAGCCTTAAAATTGGAAGGGGTTCAATACAAAAAATAACTGGAGTGCCAGGTGTTGGTTGTGAGAATAGTTGCTACAGTACGGTTGTTGTTTTCAGTGGTATCAACTGAAGTTTTGTTCGCAGACATGCTTCTTGGTCTGGCTGTTGGCTATTGAACCGTCCATCAGAGTCAGTGGAGACTCGGTGTCTTCAGCCATTTCCCCTTCTTTAGCCAGAAGTGGAGATGACGTCCGAGCTTGCGAGCCAATATTCAAACACTTTTCCCTTGGATGGATCGTGTCTTTTGTGTACTCATTGTTGCTGTGAGTGAACCTGCTTTGCTGACGACCACTGGACTTTTAGTCTACTGTTTTTTGTGTTTTTGTTTGTTTTGTTTTGTTTTCTCTTCGCAATAAGACTTACACACCCCATGTCTTTGACAGGATCCACTAACGATTCACTACTAGGTTGATCTAGTAACAATTCACTGCTAGGTTTTTTGTCTTTACTTTTCTAAGTCATTCATGCAACATTAATGATAAGTGTGAAGTTGAGACTTTTTATCAAATAGTTCCGAAATTTTCATGCAATCTTCAGTTGTGTCAGTTTTCATGGCGTTGGCTTGAAAACCGTAAGAGCTTTTTTTTAATTTTTTTTTTTTACAGCCAACAAAATTTACCATAGTCATGAAAACTGAATAAATGAATGAATGAACTTTTTTTTCGTAGGGGTAATGAATTAAGCATACATGCATTTTATATCCAGCCCTAGGAAAAAAAAAATCAGAAGAAAGGAAATTAAAAACAAAAATTTCAAAAATAAAATGAGAGAAAGAAACTCATTATGATACACTGCATATCAGGATAAAGACTAAATAAAATTAAGTTGGGAACTAATAGAGATATGTACAGACTTGTGTTCAATTAATACACGGCAGGAAAATATAACTGAAGATTTATATTATTCGTCAAAATGTCATGGTATAATATTCGGAATCCGTGTGTGTGTATGCGTGTTAAAAATGGTGGAAAGTCGATTCCACAACCAGCTTCCAGAATTCAGAAGACTTGATTCATATGAAGTAATTATTAAAGAGAACTAAAGATGGTTCTTGCTGAGAATGATCATGGTCATTTGTATTTGGACAGAACTTCAATGACACAGGAAACGAATGATGAGCGCCCAATGGCAACCGACAGTCGGCTCTACCCAGGTAGGCAGCCTGTTGTGTAAATGACTCCATGTTTGTAAAGCATCACTCAATCAATCAATTTTGTGTACTTTTCAAAACGTTCCTGTCTGCCTCAGAGCCACCTGGTTTGGGGGTGTGGGGGTAGGGTGGGGGTGTCATTAATTTGTGCCGCGTTAATTTTCGCACAAGTGCAGTTTTACGTTATTTGATGATGCATGCAGTTCGGGAAGGGTGTACAAGTTTTTCGTTTACTTTCAATTTCACTGGTCTTATTATAATATTACCTTACGGAATGTTTTCCATTTACATGATGATTGAAATGTACATGCTAAAGATGTCCGTGTTTCATTTGTTATTATTTGACTTGTGGAACACGTTTAGCGGAATGTTTTCCGTTTATTTGACTGGTGTGCGTTTGGTGATCAGGTAAACGTATGCAGGGTTACTTATTTACATATTTTCATTTCCATTGATTATTTGTTGACGAATATCTAAATGAGCCGAAAGAAAATGAAATGTTTCAATTGCTTAAAGCAGTCAGTAAAGTCGTTTTAACTGAATTGAATTGATTCTGTTCCTGGATGAGTAACACAGAGTCATGCATTGGTTGTAGATCTAGGGCTATTTGATTTGTGTAACTGGTTTCTTACATTCCTTTAGCATATGTACATATGTTGTGCTATGATGTTGCCATTTTTGATAACTGTGGTGTTATTGATTAAAATGGATGGTGTCAGAATGTGTTTGGGTTGTTTTATTGCTTCTTATTGCAGATCTAACTTCCCCTGCTGGAGATTTTGTTTTGGCCTCGCCCACTTCCCTATTTATTGTGTTGACAACTGCATTTCCATGTGGTTTTTTGTTTTTTGTTTGTTTGTTGTTGTTGTTTTTAAAAAAAATATATCACAGAGTCTTTCAGCAGGGATTTGAAGGATAACAAATCTGATTGTAGATCTAAAGTGGCACTTGCCTTTGGGGTGGCGTGACCGTTCGTGTGTGTGTGTGGTAAACCATAACTAATTCTTTTTTGGGGGGAAATATATACTTTATCTGCCAATACCAAATCTGGAATGGACACTGTTGAAAAAACAATCTTTACAGTTATTCCAATAATAGGTCGCATTCCGGATAGTGAAAGGTTTATTTCGTTGAAAAAACAGATCCTGAAATCTACAATTGGGCTCTTCCCAGTTGCCGGAACCTATGTTTAGATTTGAAGACGGCATGAGATCGTTTTTCTTGTTCACGATTAAAAGAAAGGAAATGCAGAAATTCTGGACAGAACACATAAAATTACACTAACTGGACCATCAGCGTGTTTGCTGCATATGAATATTCTAAAGTGGATACTGAATTAATTCGAATAAATCGACGGCACCTAGCTCTCAGTTTCCAGTGGTAGCTGTGCCAGATCTAAAGGAAATGGCTTCGTGTTTTCTTGGTTTAAAAAAATCTATTCTGTTGTTGTTGAAAGCTTAATAATGTTTAATATAGAACACATTTTTAAAACGAAACCCTCACTGCCCGCCCCCCACCAAAACCTTTTTTTTTTTTTTTGGGGGGGGGGGGGGGGGGGGGGGGGGGGGTATGTGTTCCTCATGATGATTCCTTTGATGGATAAAGTGTGTATTAGAAGTGAGTCTTGAAGGAGTTCCCTCTCTTGTTTTATTTTGTCAGCCATGATCTTGCTGGCTTGCTCCGGGTGGGTCCGTGTCTTTCATAAAAACTTCGGAATATCCTTTATGAAGGATTGGACTACATTTCACTGACTTAAAAAAAAAAAGATAACGACAGTAATACGACATGCCTAAGGGGGAGTTATCAAGGCTGTCTAGAATAGAGTTGTGTAGAAATACTGACGGTAGGAAAGTCCGATTTCTTTTAATTAGAACTTCACGTTCTTCACTTGTGACGTCATATTACGTTTGTTGTATCGACACGCTGGCGTTCCGAGTTACTCCAGACTTGCTGTTAGGCCTTTTATTTGCTCTACCCGCTGACTTTTCTTCAGTTGTTTTGATTTCACTCGTAGATAATTTCGATACACAAAAGACGGTAAGTCCTTGCCCCATATAGGGGATGACAAAAGACTATTTCAGTGTAAGTCATACTGACATTGAAAAAGGATGAAAATCCAAATGGTATGGCAACTGGTGGTCGATTTCACCTTGAAAACGAAAGCAATGTTTAACGTATGGCTCACTTCTAGAAAAACCACCTAGCAGGTTCAGTTTCATTATACCTGATCTAAAAACAGAAAGATCATGTTATACTGGAGCAAAATAGATCAATAGATTATCAGTCTGCCTTTACCATTGGTAGATCCCGTGTGACTCAGTTACTGAGCACTTTACATGACTGGTTCATATCCCTTGAAAACAATAAACCAATAGATGCAATTTATCTGGATTTACACAAAGCCTTCGACAAACTTCCTCACAGTAGGTTAACTGTAAAATTGCAAGGGCGTGGTATTGGTGGTAATTTGTTGGAATGGATAAAAGACTTCTTGTATGAAAGAACACAGTATGTATCAGTAGGGTCTGAGTCGTCATGTCCTGTCAAAGTTGGTAGTGGTGTTCCTCAGGGTAGTGACTTGGGGCCCACTCTCTTTCTGTATTATATAAATGATATGCCTGATATTCTTGACTGTTTGGTGAAATTCTTTGCTGATGACACAAAGATCTATGAGGAAGCAGAATCTGACATAGATAGGTTAAAGTTACAAGCTAAGATAGATTAATAGACTGGACGGATAAATGGCAAATTAAATTTAATAACAATAAATGTAAAGTTTTATGTGTAGAAAAGAATAATCCACATTAAAGGTATTACATGGACTGTACTAAACTGCAGGAAACTTCATCTGAAAGAGATCTTGGGGTTATTGTTGACCCCAACCTTTCTTTTGATACTCATAAAAAAGCCAGTAGACTGACTGGAATGTTTGTTGGGAATATACAGTGTAAAAGTAAGAACATATTGATACCTTTATTTAAATCAATAGTTAGGCCAGTCTTGGAATATGGGAATACTGTCTGGAACACAGGATTAGTTAAGCATACAGACATTATTGAAAATGTACAAAGAAGATTTACGAAAAGAATTATTGGCTTTACTGATTACCGAGTTTAGAATATAGAAAACTGTGCGGTGATATAATACAGATATATAAAATGACTCATGGCTTTAATGACAGTAAAACTATATATTTTTTGTTCTCGACAACAATGTTACAAGAGGACATTCCTACAAACTGTTAAAAGTTTCTGTTATAACCTGCAGATTTAAACATTTTTGTATTAACAGACTAACAAATATTTGGAATAATTTGCCACAAGATGTCTCCCCAGGAACAACGAATACTTTAAAAAATCGTGTTGACACTTACTTTCAAAAATTAAAATACAAAACTTATTTAATTATTCTTTAATAAGCTTTGCGCACAATTAGATTATAAACATATCTTTATACATTTATGGGGGCTCTCACTTCAAGCAGGCAAAAGGCCTTACAGGCCTAAAGGCCTTCATATTGATATGATATGAATATTCACAGGTAAACTGATAGGTGTTCTTATGTCTTTTAATCATATTATTGATCGCCCAGTGTTTCTCAATTTTCATGCAAGTCTTATTATGCGTTAATGCAAAATCCCAATGACCACACTTTAAATTCGTCAGACGCAAAAGAAAGTCCAAGATCATTATAATTCATGAATAAATCACATTACACATATTTTCATGTTAAGATTAGAGATATTTACTTTTGCTGGGTTTCTTAAACATCTCAGTGTTGTCCATTTATTTGAGTTCAGTAACTCAAGGAGGCGTCACTGCGTTCGGACAAATGCATGTAGGCTACAGCACGTCTGCGATTCAGCTAAGCAGATGCCTGACCAGCAGCGTATCCCAAACGTTTAGCCAGGCCTTGAGGGGAAAAAATCTGTAAGACGTGTGGGCAGATAGGGCTGCGAAAAAAAAGGACTCATTTATCCCACTGGAGCTAGCATAGTGGAGCAAAGACAGGGAATCATACCAGTACATTGGGAAAACTTCAAATGGAACTGACATATTCATAGTTTGAAATCTTTAACAAACACAGACAGCTGGAACCAAAAAGAGGGAAAAGGAGAAAAAGTGTAACATAACAGGGTTAGAGGATAAAACACATTTCCACTCACGTTTAGCCACCTTTTCAAAGTGACCCTTTGATCTGATATGTTTGGAGAGAGAGAGAGGGGGGGGGGGGAACGAAATAACTTTTGTGGTAAACAACAACAACAACAACAACAACAACAGAAAAGCACATTTGCCTTGTTTTCATCCTTCCCTCATAAAAAAGTAAAATCTGTATAACAATCACGCAACACCAAAAGGAAAGAATGTCTCAAAAGGATTTTCCCCGGTTCGAGTCACATACAGAGACTTATTTTGCATTTCTCATGTCCATTACAGGAAACCAGAAATGAAATAGAAGAAGAAAGAGGGAAAAGACAGAAAAAGACAAGAAAGACGGGGATTTCCGTCTGACCCAGCTACCAAAGGTAACACCTACCCCATGGCTACTAAACCCGTCGACGCACCTGCAGAACCACAGGCAAACACGAGACGGATGTCTCGTGGTCAACTTTCGCCAGACAGACCTCAGCAGGATTCGGCCAACAAGGCACAGCAGAAAGCGGAGAGAAAACGGACAGATCAAGTCCCAGAGCCATCCCTTTCCTCTAAGGTCAATCCTCCAGATCACCTGTAAGTGCTGAGACAGGGTTCAGTGGGTGTTTTTAAAGGTTGATGATCTGTATCATCCTCCTGTCTGTCAGTTTTAATTGAGTGTCTTGTTGGGAAATGTGTGATCAATTTGTTGCTATTATCATTGTTGTAGTTTGGTGGTAATGGTGATGATCATGATGCTGAAAATGATGGTGTTGCTGCTGCTGCTGCATTGTTTTTGTTAGTATTGTTATTGTTTATTTTTTTCTTCTCTTCATCTCTTACTCTGCCCCCTCTTTCTCTTCTTCTTAGATTTCAGAAAACTTTATCTCAATAAGAAATAATCATTTGTGGTGGACAAAACTAGTTACACGAGAATCAATATAAATACACAGAAGACATAAAATGCTGAAATGAAAAATCTCGTACAATAATTACAACAGTGATGATACTACTTTTGTAGTCATTTAGTATGAAGACATAAAGATAAATGCCCAAATACAAAGTTAATATGATCTCTCAAACAATAATTGCAAAACATGCACTATTCACAGTAAGAGAACAGACATAAATATCATACTAACCAGGCAACAACAGTATTTCAACAGTATTTGAAATCAATATAATGAAAGTAATTCACATAAGCATCCATGCATGCCTGCACACACACACACACACACACACACACACACACACACACACACACACGAAGAGAGAGACAGAAGAAGAAATAAATTATTATAAAGACGGATGCATGTCAAGATTAATAAGTTACTTAACAACTAAATTGACAGTGCTATAAAAGTGTTTTTGTTTTCAAGAGTTTTCAGTTTGGGAAATCAATATCGTTTCTTGAAGGTATGAGTTCTCAGTATTTTGAGAGAAAAAAAAAAAAAAAAACATAGCTGTAATTGCTTATGATCTGTGTTGATTTTTTGTTTTACCTACCATTTGTACAGATGATCTAGAAGTTCTGATTTGACACCAACTGTATTGCTGGACACTTCACAAATTTGCTCAGTAGATTGGTGTTCTTCACGTTTTAACTTCTGTGCCATCGCATTGAAGAGAAAGTGCAAATGAAGCAGCGGTTAAAACCCAGGAGACATGAATATTCCTGAGTTTGTGTAAGCAGTAGATGCGGGACTGGCATTTCTTTTGGATTGATTTGTATGTATGGATGTAAAACTGAGTTTAATTTCAGTAATCGTTCCCAGATATTTGTATTTACTAAGTCTTTCGACATTTGTGCCGGCCAGTTCCATCATACTAGATGTGGGTGGCAAGAAGTTCCGAACCACCAGGGACACCCTGATGCAGCTACCCAACACCCGACTCGGCAGACTGGTCCAGGAGAAGGGCCAGCTACGCAAGAACAGTGGAATGGTGGAGTTCTTCTTCGATAGGAACCCCAAGATGATGAACAGTGTTCTGGACCTGTACCGTAAGGGGGAGCTCCATCTGCCATCCAGCATGTGCTACAGCCTGGTAATAGAATCAGAAGCAGAATGAATGTATTATTTCAGTCAATCAAATTAGTTGTGGTGAACTATGATACATACAGACATATTATAAGCAGAACAGTAGGATTTGGCATACAGTATGCATGACAAAATTACACACAATGAAGTCATAGTAAAGTAAGCCTGATAAATACAGCATCTCGCCACTATTCAAACCACACACACACACACATACACACACACGCGCGCGCGCGCGCACATGTGCAAGCATAATAATTTTATTAGGATCACACGCACCCATGGATAGTTGTTTGTACACACACGTGCACAGCATAATAAACATATAAGGTGGTGAACTTAATAGAAGCAATACCAATTTCTTATCAAAAAACAACAAAAAACGCACACAAGTAAGGTTAAGCAAGTAAGGCAAAAAACACCAATTACAGGCATAGAAACATTAGTTACAACATTTTATGGCAAAATAAAACATATCATCTTTAATTGAAGGTGGAGGAGGAGTTGGAGTTCTGGGAGATTCCAGTCGAGCTGATGAGCGCCTGCTGCTGGAAGAAATTCAAACAGCACCAGAACCTGACGGATGCCATGGCTGAGATGCACAAGCTCTTTCAGGCCTCTTTCCCAGAGGCTGTGGTCAAGGGAGCCACGAGCTGGAGACTGAGGTTGTGGAACATGCTGCAACTTTCCTTCGACTCGCTAGCTTCTAAGGTATGGGGATAAGGGTGGTGGGCATGTGTGTGCATTTTATATTGGGGGGATATGAGGAATATTTTCTCCGTCCGTTTCTCTGTATCTGTCTCTTCAGTTGCATCTGCCTCCCAATCTGTCAATATTTCTGTATACTTGTCTGCCTCTGTCTGTCGCTTTTTGTCTCTCTATGTATATATATATATATATGTCCCTATGGACAGAAACAGCTGTTCTTCAAAATCTGTTTTCAAGTCAGAACCATCTCATCCAGTCACGTAACCCAACAGCACGACTTACCAATTTGTTTCAAAGAAAACGATTTAGATCTTGTTACACCACTGCCACATGTGTATGCCATCAGTCAAAGTTGCACAAAAAAACAACAACAAAAAACAAAAACTCGAAACCTCAGTAACTGAGAGAGATTGTCAAATAACAATTGTTCGTCTGAAGTTAAGTTATGCTAATAAGGAAAGGCGGGATCCAGTCTGCATGAATCTTCAAAGCTGCATCAGGCATATAAATTTTTGACGGTCACAAACACTGTAGCAGTCCTCAGCAAGCAAGCGATGAGTAGAAGAATACTGCCATGACAATACTCAGTAGAGAATGAGTTACATTAAGCCTCTAACTTCACATGTCCATAACCTTTTCACAGATGTTGACATTTAAAATCCCACACACTCCCTATCAGTGATATCCTCTTCTTTTCGATTATAAATTCTTTTACACATTCCCTTCTCTTTCCTTAAATATCAACAGCAGCACCACAAACACTTAACCCCTTCACTCTTCTCTGTCGACTACCACTTCCCCTCCTCCTCATGTTCACAGTTTAAACTCTTTTCCTCTCTTCCAGCAAATGTTAACAAAAACCACTTCCCTTCTCTTCCCAAAGTTGTTGACATATACCACAAGACACCATCTCCTTCGTATAGATTTTGCTATTTGATATCTTCCATCTTCTCAATAACATTTTAAAAACTTTTCCATTATTATCATCATTAGTAGTAGTAGCAGAAGCCGTCGTAGTAGTAGTAATAGTAGTAGCAGCAGTAGAAGGAGTGGTTGTTGTTGTAGTTGTATTTCTCTTTTTTTTTATCACAACAGATTTCTCTGTGTGAAATTCGGGCTGCTCTCCCCAGGGAGAGCGCGTCGCTACACTACAGCGCCACCCATTTTTTGTATTTTTTTTCCTGCGTGCTGTTTTATTTGTTTTTCCTATCGAAGTGGATTTTTCTACATAATTTTGCCAGGACCAACCCTTTTGTTGCCGTGGGTTCTTTTACGTGCGCCAATTGCATGCTGCACACAGGACCTCGGCTTATCGTCTCATCCGAATGACTAGCGTCCACACAACCACTCGAGGTCTAGTGAAGGGGGAGAAAATATCAGCGGCTGAGCCGTGATTCGAACCATCGCACTCAGATTCTCTCGCTTCCTAGGTGGACGCGTTACCTCTAGGCCATCACTCCAGGTTGAAAACAGGTTGAAAGTTGTAGTTAAATAGGTTGAAAGTTGTAGTTAAATAGGTTGAAAAGTCCCATAACGTTTTACAGCCATTGAAGCACTGAATTCATCCACATGTTGTTGGAGCTCAGCAAAGAAAGGCAGGACCCAATCCTCTCCTTCCACTGTTGTAACTCTCTCAAACCAAACTCAGGTGCCCATTCACCCCTTGGTGGAGTGAGGAAAATCACAGTAAAGTGCATTCCCAAGGACACAGCACCAGATGAAACAGGGAATCATACCCTGACCACTCGATCAAAGTAGCAGTGGTAGTATATTACTATTAGTATTAGAATTGTTATCACTTTTTGTCATGATATATTTCTGTGTGTAAAATTCAGGCCACTTCCTGGGATGTCGTTTTCGCGCATCACCACCATAACTTTGTTTTGGTCTGAATGTGTTTTTATTTTTATTGTCAAAGTGGATTTTTCTATTTGCCAGGAAGAACCCTTTTGTTGCCATGGGTTTTTTCACCAGCCCTGAGTGCATGTTACACACGGGACCTCAGTTTATCATCCAAATGACTAGCATCCAGACCATGACTCAAGGTCTACTGAAGGAAGCAGGGGGGGGGGGGGGGGGGATTAAAATCACAGTCCATTTATGGGTCTAAGTCGGGCACATTACCACCAGGCCACCGTTCAACAGTACCCGCTGACCTACTTCTCTCAGCTCTTTTCTGGTCACATACAGATCTGGAGCTTCATCTTCTACATCTTCGTCTTCATGTCCATCTTTAACTTCATCTTCGAGACGGATCCTTATTTCCGGGTGCCCACAGACAAGTTCAGAAGATACCTGGATGCCCATAACACGACTCTGACTGAAACCCGCAACGAGGAATCCCCAGTGCACTTTATGGTTGTCACGTTGCCTGAGACGTGGCAGCTAATTCTCCGTTTCATCACCATCGCTTTCTTCGTTTTAGATTTTATGCTGAGGCTCGTGACCTGTCCAATGAGGAAAAAGTAAGGGGACTGTGTTAGTTCTGGTCCGTGTTAGGTTCAGTAAAGGCGGTGTGTGTGTGTGTGTGTGTGTGTGTGTCACATTTCTGCCTGCGGACGTCAAACGTACGTCCGTGCAGATCAGCATTTGTCGCTCGCGGACGTAGTTTTGTCGTTCGTATGGTCTACTGTCACTTTTGGTTTCGATTAAAGGGAAGAAACTCTTATTCAAACCAAACCGGAAGAGTTCGAACAAAGGGAAATTCGTGTTTCTTGTGTGTGATTTTGGAGCCAAACATAGATGAGTGTTTAACGAAAATTGACTTTGGGCTTGGCTGTCAACTAAATCGTGAAGGACTCATGAGAAGAATGATGAATCGGAATACGAAGTAGGAGGAAAATAGCGGTAATTTCGTCAAACTGAGTTCAGAGGAAGGTGAAAAAGTGGCTAATGATTCAGACTGCATGTTTTCTTTAGATCTGTTGTGATATATTGTTCAAAAAAAGCATGTTTTATGCGTGTGTTTTTTTTCTGTTTTCTTTTATTCTAACAATCATTTGTAATGACTAGATATAGATTTCCTGCATTTAAAGGCTTCAGTACTAAAGTACAGTTATTTTTGAATAAGAGTGCCAAATTTAATCAAAATAAACCATATTTAATTAAAGATTTTATGGGCATTATTGTAACCATACCCTCTCACGTCTTCACATAGGTAAAAATTACTTGGGCAAGGGTAGGCATTTCAACGTTAAAGGCTTGGGCAGAATAGTCATATATATATATATATATATATATATATATATATATATATATATATATATATGTATATGACGCAGCACGCGAAAACCCGGCTAAAGTGGCATCCAGCGATTCTTAGCTGTGCACAAAAACAAGTGATTGGGGTCAAAATCATCAAGATCGGGATTTTCATAAATATCGCATCTTCGAAGTCTTATCTTTGCTGTCGGTAAGTATCTTTGCACAAAACACACTGGAACTGTAGTATTTTCAATGTTTTCAGGTGCATGCCTGTCAAAAGACAGCGTATAAATGTAGTCGTTTTTCAACGGTTTTACTGGCTACCCTCTGTCAGTTGCGACTTTTGCCAGGTCCCATCGATTCTTCGAATGTTGCCAAGTTTCCGACTCAAAGTTAGAAAAAATTCAATTTTTATTGAACGTTCAGGCTTTCTTTGGAATAATTTTATTGATATTGTTTCATTCTGTGGTGTGTGTGACTCACAAAAAATTATGGAAGGACCTAGATCTATATGTGTGTTCATAAAATTGACGGAACGTGAAAAAATATGGCGTCTTCGAAAACATCTGCGAAGTGGGTCTCAGCAACTCTCAACGAATCGCAACAGTTAGGTTGTGAAGTGAAACCATGACCTGTTGCACACATGAACTGTGAGTCTATCTGAACGTATTTAGGCAATAGACATCTTGAAACTTTCCTCGTTTGGCTACAAATAGCTTCTAAATTAGGCCACCCCTCACGCACTGACTGTAACTGCAGTTCTGAATGTTGTCTTTCCTTCCAGCATCACTTTTGATTTTCAAACAGTCAGTGTGTTGTGTTATGTATATTATTCGTTTCGGACACTTTGTTGAATAGATTTAGCACTTAACATGTAATTTGATCATAGTATAACCAGATGGCATGGACCGGTAAACCCATAACTCAAAATGTTTTGAAGACAAATATAAAATTTGTAGGCAGAGACAACTCAATGAAAACATGTGCTGCATGCATGTACTATTCTGCTATCTGAACATTTTGAGGCACATAGACCTACCAGCACTTTCTTCAAATGGCTAAATTTAGTCTTGAAATTAGGTCAGTACACTCACTGACTACATTACGGTGACTATTGTTCTGAACAGTGTGTTTGTTTGTCACACTACTTGTGACCATTCACACAAATACTTTGCTGCATTAGATCTGTAATCACTATATTCATAAACGCTCGGATTACCTGGAATCTAACTGATTTGTGTTGTTTAAAGTCTACCAGCCGCACGTCAGGGGATTAATTAAAATAATCTGTAATAAGGTCAAAGCAAGATGCCTTGACCAGCAAATCCATAATTAGGCGTGGGGGGTTTCTAATGCCAGAACAACAACATATATTTTGTAAGTTCGTGGTAACTGCGTATAATCATGCTATTGTGACTACCAAAACAGATATATTGTAATGTGGAAAATACAGTTAGACCGTTCTCCTCGTTTCAAATCACATCTGCTATGATACTAAAAAGCACAAAAAATGAACGTTTAACTCACAGTCCTCAGAAGTTTAAAAACATGTAAATTAATCTGCTTTTACCTATCAGCCAAGGTCCTCTTTTTTCCAGACAATGCTCTAGTAACTGATTTTGACTGTAAACGACTGATCCAACAGCATACTTACTTGATCAGATATGTAACTGGCTGGCACAATCTCATAACAAAAGTTACAAAAGTGACCAGTCCATTCCAATCACAGCACCAGACCGGTTGCTGCCAGCTTGCATCTACCATTGGGACACCAGGCCACATCACAGAAATTGCAAAGGAGATATGTAGCAGAGACTTATGGCTCTGAATAAGTATTTTGGTGGGGTTAGTGGGCGTTCATTTATTCATCACTCTCATGAGACATCAGAGGGCAATGGAAAAGGAGGGGTAATGTGAGTTTGGGTGTAGGGGTGAGGGACGTTTTCTTGAGATGAAAATCCCACTTGCATGTCATCGGATGTATGGTTACAAGAGTCACAAAGTACATAATGTGCACTCTGGGAAACCAAATAAACAATTTTGACAGTTTCAGCTTGACTGAAAAACTAAAACATCAAGCTGGTGTCACAAGGTTGCTGAAAAACCCTTCTCGACTAGTTTGGTTGTCTCTTTCCAACTGGACAATATTTAGTCTTTGTGACAGTCCCAGCCATATGTAAACAAACATGTGCACTTTAAGCTGGTCTTGCAGAATTTGCACCTTTCTCTGCACACCACTGAGCAGAAGCAGTGAATTCGTTCACATCAAGTGTCTTCAGCTTTTATGGAATGGTCCACAAAGGTCACCACGTCTTACCCCACCTTTTTGCAATCCCCACCATTTTAATTCCAGACAAAAGCACTTTCTCGGAAAAAACAGCTCTCTTAATGTGCCGTTCAAGAGCTGCTGATGTGGGTGGAGTATTTTCCAATGTTTTCTTTCCTTCAGCGAGGAGAGGCTGTCTGACCATGCTGACGACACGCAGGTTGTTCAGAGAATCAAACAGGGCAACAAACTGCTCAACGATGTACTCAGAGACTTAGTATGATTATCCATCATGATCAGGAAAGCATTAGTAGTTTGCTTACACAGTTCATGTGTACCATGCTTTTCTTTAAATTTTCTTCTGCCAACAAGCGAAGCCATGGTTTTTGCGCGATTCCAGCTGAACAACAACAACAGCAACAAAGACAAATGGAAGGGATGGGGGAGTTAACAGTACTAATATGAATTTGATACATATTTTTGATAATCATCTGATACTAGTGTTTTTCGAACCCAAGTTGCGTGCTGCAAACGAAACGATTCCATCTTCAACAGCCCACATCCATCTTTGTTTCATTGTTTTGAGGTCATTGTTTAGAGCTGTCAAAGTTTCACACTTCCTCTGTGTTTGTTGCGACTATCTGGCTTTACAAACGTGTAACAAAAATACCAAAAGCAAATTCTGGTGAAATATTTTCGGCAGACACTCCGGGCAAGTCCATTTCTTTCGACAATTTGTGATTGGTGGATCAAACGCGCATTTCCACTCCGAACAATACAGGATTTTCTTTTGTTCGGGAGCGTGCGGATTTGCCCGCGGCCCAGTGTGTGTGTTTATGTATGTGTGTGTGCGTGTGTGCGCGCGCGTGCACGCATGCCTTCGTGCTCACACTCACCATGTTTTTCACACTTACAGGTAAAATACGTGCGCGCGCGAACACGCACACACACACTTTAACATTACTCAGATACACAAACATCCACACACAAACGCTCATAAACCGCAAACGAATACTTGGGCATACACGCACATTTACACACGGGCACACACGTACACGTACACATGCGAGCATGCACAAAACACACAAACGCTCACGCATGTGTACATGCACGCGCGCGCACACGCACACACACACACACACACACACGCACGCACACACTATCACTTCCTCAGCCACTTTCACACACGATCACCATCCTTGTCAAGAGACTGGAGCTGTTGGTAATGTTGCATACAAAGGATATGATCAGTCACTTCAGTTGTAACATTCAGTGGATTTGCCCTTCCAGGCCATAGACACTAATAATTGAATCCATGTTCCAGGCTGATTTTACATCAGCTGGTTTGTGGCATTACATATAACTGCAGTTCGTAAACGTTATTTTGATCTGGATCTAAGCCGAAGTTCCAAAGATTCATGCATCAGCTTGTGGGCGTGAAATATTTGAAAATTCACTGTCGCCGTCGGCTCTCTTGTGCCTGTGTAATCTGTCTTGCATGACGTCACTCCTCTGCTTGCCATTCTTGTCTTTGAGTACTGAGAGAAAATACGAAATTTTCTGTGCCTTTGTCATATCGAAATCTAAAGTTTACTTATATATGTTCAGGAAAATTCTTGTTTTCATGGCTGAATAATCTGTATTGCATGCACTCCTCAACTTGCCATACTAGTCTTCGTTTGAGTAGAGCAGAGAGAAAATATGAATTTTCCTGTGCCTCTTTCATATGGAAATTTAAAGTTTGTTCAGTTCTGAACTATATGACACCACATAGATATTCGGGATATTTCTTGTTTGTTTGTTGTTGTTTTTTAAGTTATAGACATACAAATATGTGGGGGGTTTTCATGAGCCGATGTCTCCATTTCCACTCCTCAGGCATTCGAACTAAGAAAAAATCATAGAAAAAAACTGTGACAGATAGATCCTTTTTTTTTTCTTTTTTTTTCATCTCTGTTTTTTTGTTTTGTTTTTATAACTTTTAGAAGGTATACAAACAATGATAAATTCCGACTTTAGCCGGGTTTTCACGTGCTGCGTCACAATAGAATAGAATAGAATATGTCTTTATCACCAAGTGTACCGGTGTCACAAGGAATATTGGGTGAGGGGGGGGGGGGGGGGGGGATAGTACATAACAAGATACGAACATAAATCGAAAATCATACACAAACACAGACACAGTAGAAATTAGGATACATACAAGTGCATATCAATATAAAAACTTGTGCATACTCACACATGCACGCACTGCACACACAGACACTCTCTCTCTCTCACGCACACACACACCTTTGAACAGAAGCTGCATATTACATATGGATGGACTTCATGACTAGATCTTCAGGTAGATGGTTGTTGATTGCGCAATTCTATTTACCATACTGGATTTGTTCGAGAGACAGGGCATTGACTGCTTTGCGGGAAAAGCTATTGCCGAAGCAATTGGTTTTCGTCCTTACACTTCTATAATAATAATAATAATAATGGTACTTATATAGCGCTGAATCTTGTGCATAGACAAATCTAAGTGCTTTCGCACCAGTCATTCTCACGCACGCATAACTCTAAAACTGGAGAAACTAAAGACAAGGAAGAGGCAGGGAAGGGAGGCTATTTTGGGAAGAGGTGGGTTTTAAGGCCCGACTTGAAAGAGCTGAGTGTGGAGACTTGACGAAGTGAAAGAGGAAGTTCATTCCAATTGCAAGGTCCAGAGACAGAGAAAGAACGGCGGCCAACAGTCGAGAGTTTGAATCTGGGTATGCGTAAGTGGAGTGGATCCGAAGCTGATCGTAGTGAGCGAGATGGAGTGTAGAGGTGAAGGCAGCCACAGAGATAGGAAGGGGCTGATTTGTGAATACATTTGTAGCATAGAGTGCTGATCTTGTACTTTATTCGGTGTGAGACAGTGAGCCAGTGGAGATGTTGCAAAAGAGGAGTGATGTGCTCAGATCTTTTCTTTCTGAGGACGAGTCGGGCAGCAGAATTTTGTATGCGCTGAAGGGACTGAATGGATGAAGCAGGCAAACCAGACAATAGAGAGTTACAGTAGTCAAGGCGAGAGAGAATGGGAGAAACGACAAGTCTAGATGTTGCGTCAATGGACAGATATTTCCGGATGGAACTGATGCGCCGCAGTTGACAGTAGCAGGATTGACATGTCTGATTGATAAATGTTTGCATGGACAGTGTGTTGTCAAGGACAACGCCGAGGTTCCTGAGTGAACTGGACAAAGGGATGGATGTACTGCCAAGTTTGATTGTATTAGTTGTAATGGAAGAGAGTTTTTGTTTAGTTCCTATGATCATTGCTTCAGTTTTGTCTGCGTTCAATTGTAACTTATTTAGAGTCATCCAATTTTGAATATCCAGGAAGCAGTTAGATGTTTCTTGCAAGAGCGACAACAGTTTTTCAGGTGTATCACTCTTCTGGAGTTGAGTGTCATCAGCATAAGAATGATGACTGACATTATGGCGGTTGATAATTTCAGCGAGAGGAGCAGTGTACAGTGTGAAGAGCACTGGGCCTAAAACAGATCCCTGTTGGACTCCATGTTCAGTTTTAACGGGTTCAGACTGGAAATGATCAACAATGACAGACTGGAATCGATCAGTGAGATAAGATTTGAACCAGTTTAGAACAGTGCCGTTGATACCAAATGTAAAATGAAGACGGGAAAGAAGGATTGATTGGTCTATCATGTCAAAGGCGGCTGACAAGTCGAGAAGAGTGAGAAGGGAGATCTGTCCTGAGTCGGACGCTAGCAGTAGGTTATTCAGGATGTGGAGGAGAGTGGTTTCGGTGCTGTGGTCAGCACGATAGGCAGACTGAAATGGGTGGATGAGATTGTTGAAACAAAGGTGATTGTTGAGCTGCTTCAGGACAGCTTTTTCAAGAAGTTTGGACAGGAATGGAAGATTAGAAACTGGTCGATAGTTTTTCAAAATGTTTGCGTCAAGGTTGGATTTCTTCAGAAGAGGCCGGACTATTGCAGTTTTGAAAGTGGATGGAAACGTTCCAGTGAGAAGGGATGAGTCGAAAATGTTGGTGATTGTGGGGAGAAGCTGTGAGACACACTGAGAAAAAACAGAGGCTGGTATAGGATCGAGCTCACAGGATTTTATTGTCATTTCTTTGAGGATTTCATGGACTTCTGTTTCAGTTAATGGATTAAAGGAATGGAGAGGAGTGCCGTTGAATTGAGGATCAGGATGAGTAGGTTGAAAAGGCATTTGGTCTGAGATGGTACGAATATTCTGGACTTTGTCAAAAAAGAAAGAGGAGAAGACATTGGGGAGTTCAGATGAAGTGTAGGCAGAAGGAAGAAGAGTCTTTTTTGCAGTGCCGAGAAGATTTGACATGATAAAGAGATTTTGTGGATGTGGCATCGAGAACTTGAGAAGAAAAGAAGTTTGTCTTCACTGATGAGATCATATGTTTGACTTTATTTGTTTTCGGAAGATTTGATTGTGGACTTTCAGTTTTGTTGATCGCCATCGCCGTTCCAATTGGCGACGTTTGCGTTTTGCAAGTCGAATGTCTTGTGTGTACCACGGGGCGGAAGGTCTATTAGGGAGCATACGGGTAGTGGGGGGTGCATGTTCATCCAGCAGTTGAGAGAGGACAGTGTTGTAGTGTGTAGAGACATTGGTGTGGGAAGAAAGTTTGGAAAGTCGTTCAGCAGCTTGAGAAGAAATAGTGTTAATGTTGATGGATTTCAGGTTGCGACGAGTAACGGATTTTTTGGTTCTGGTAGGTTTTGAAATATTAAGCAAGAATATGACAGCAGAATGGTCGGAAGAGAGTTCGTCAGTTACAGTCATTGATGCAGTCATAGCATCAGAGTCACGTGTGATGAGCCAGTCCAACGTATGGCCAGATCTGTGTGTACCGTCGACCAGAGGGGAGCACATCGAAAATCCCAAAAGCTGGATGTGATTCGTCCTGGCTGACTGATTTTGCTTTTTTGAGTAGCCGCTTATAATATATGCCTTCTAGAGAATGTAGATCAGCCCCGGTGATATTTGTGGCAGATTTACGATTCTGTTAAAGGCTGCAACTTGTGCCTTGGAAATGTTTCCGTACCAAACAGTAATAGCGAAGGTTGGCACACTTTCAATGACTGCTCGGTAGAAATCAACCATGATTTCTTTTTTAATTGTTTGGTGGGGATTTTTTTTTAATGTTATTAAAGCCAAAGGCTAAAACACTGATTTATGAAAGCACGCTAGATCTGTAATTCCTTTATTGGTGAATCATTTGTTTTCACTCATTCATTTCTGAAGCATTTTCTCCTAAGTGGTGACACTGGTTGTTTTAGATGGCATGCTTCCTTGCAGTTTTCTGGTTTGGAACAACGTATTTATTTTTATCTGTATTTTGAGACATCTTGCTATCGCGCATATTCTTGAAGCTCTGTGCACTTTACAACGTATAATCCTGATGGAAATCGCCAATCTTTGTCAACTGACACTGATTAGTTGATGGCTGAACATATGAATTGCCAGTTTGTTTGTTTTTCATTTGCATACCTACATCAAGAAGCCATTGGTGAAACACACAAAAAAAGACGTCATAGTCGTACAAGATAATAGGAATGCGAAAGTTGGACAAGATGCTCAGACACACTGGCATTGC
The DNA here is from genome assembly GCF_041734735.1 of Babylonia areolata. Taxonomy (NCBI): domain Eukaryota; kingdom Metazoa; phylum Mollusca; class Gastropoda; order Neogastropoda; family Buccinidae; genus Babylonia; species Babylonia areolata. The sequence continues at coordinate 5,254,089 of NC_134887.1, forward strand.
ACCTGCCGACTTTTCCGCAACCCTCTGACAAATGAAAGAGGATTCAGGTTTCTTGAGTTTTCAGCCAACAACAATCTGTTCATCTATTCGATTGACGTCCACAAACTGAAAGCATGGCACAGCCCAGATGGTCAAGACCACAACCAAATGGATTACATCCCGTTCCACAAACGTTTCCAGTCAGGAGTGAACACGGCACCCACCTGCACTGTCTCCAGGACATATACTGGAACTGACCATGATCTGGTGATGATGACATTCAGAATGTGCTCAAAGAAGATCAACCAGCCAAAGTTTACAAGACTGCCGTTCAACTTGGAGAAATCAAAGGACTCTGTAGTAAAAGAGTTCCAAGCAATGGGAAGGAACTTCATACGTCTGACAACTCTAGATGAGAACAACATAGACCTGGAGTCTGCTGTCCTGGAGAGGACAGTCATATAAAGAAAGATTCTGGCAACAGGAATAAGATGCCACGGGAAGATCTTCGGAATCCACAGCATAGATCATGACTTTGTGACAAACGAAGAGATCCAGTGCAAGATCCAACAAGCAATAGCACCTCATGATGACCTCATCACAGTCGTCATGAAACGGAAAACAGGACTTGCAAAGACCATCTTACAAGGGACAGTTAGAGGAAGAATGCAGACAAGGAAGACAGGAAGAGGTGGGAAGATACTATCAGAATAGATAGGCATGAACCTGGTGGAATCTCAGACAGTGGTGGAGGACAGAGACACGTGATAGAGGAGGGTGGTGGTGGTGTCGTCTTCACTAGTGCCCCAACGATATCAGCAGATGTCAAGGGGCACTCGAAGGTTGACCTGCATTTAAGCTGTTCACTCTTGCATATGAATGCGAAGTAGTCTAAAATCACCAGAACATTCCCAATAATTCAGAAAGACCTAAAGCACAAACACACCATTGAAGAATACAAATGATCTGTCAACCTCCTTCCCCTACCCCTACGCCCCTATCCTTCCTCACTCTTCTTTTTATTTTCTCAGATACCCCCGCACCCCTCGTCACTTTTTATCCTTTCCGACAGTTTCTCTTTCACTTCTTTTTCTTATTTATCTTCGTCGGCTTCTCTCTCTCTCTCTCTCTCTCTCTCTCTCTCTCTCTCTCCAATTCTTTAGAATTTTTAACGACTTTGAAAATGAGTCAACACAAGAAGAAGACAATTTAGTGGAGACAGAGGACGAGTATGAGCCATTGTTTAGCGACCCCATAACTAAAGAAGAGATCATTTCTAGTATCAGACACTTAAAGTCAGGAAAAAGTGCAGGTCCAGACAAAATCATTGGGGAAATGCTGAAGCATGCAAATTCCCTTATAATTGATTTCTTTGTAGAATTATTTAATCAGATGTTTGAAAATGGTACATTTCCACTAGAATGGGCAAAATCAATAATTATTCCTATACATAAAAAAGGTGATGTTAACAACCCAGATAACTATCGTGGAGTATCACTCACAAGCGTTCTAAGTAAAGTTTACACCCACATCTTAAATATGAGACTAACTAATTGGGCTGAGAGGGAGGATAAAATAATTGAAGAACAGGCAGGTTTTAGAGCAACTTATAGCACTGTAGATCATATATTTACATTGTACTCAATGGTGCAAAAATATCTGCTTTGTAACACAAAACTTTATGTTGCTTTTGTTGATTTCAGGAAGGCTCTCGATTCTGTGAATCGTAATGCCCTATGGAATGTTCTGCGTAAAAGTGGTGTGAATGGAAAATTATATATGGCGCTTAGAGGTGTTTACAACTCAGTGCTTGCATGTGTGCGTGTAAAAGGTGTATACTCAAATTATTTCAAATGTTCAACTGGTGTTAAACAAGGATGTCTTTGAAGCCCGCAAATGTTTTCCTTTTTCATAAATGAATTAGCTGTGGAACTTTCCAAAAGAGGTCGGCACGGTATTCAGTTAATACCAGGAGCTATTGAATTATTTCTGTTACTTTTTGCTGACGATGTCATTCTTTTGTCAGGGACGGTAAAAGGTTTACAAAATCAGCTAAATGTATTAAAAGAAGAAGCAGATCGGTTATGTTTGACTGTTAATCTAGATAAAACGAATATTATGGTTTTTAGAATGGGTGGACATTTGTCAATGCATGAAAAATGGTTATACGGAAATACTGAAGTTAGAGTTGTTAATTCATATAAGTATTTGGGAATGATTTTTACAACAAAATTAAGTCTGAATAATGCATGGGAAGAATTTTGCAGAAAAGGTAAAAAAGGCGTCATCGAAATTTTGAAAATACTTAGAAAACTGAACTCTATTGATTCCTGTTTATTTTGGAAAATGTTTGATGTACAAATAGAACCTTTGCTGACATATGCAGCTGAAATCTGGGGACTAACGGTTAACTCGAATATTGAGAGAATACATACTTATGCAATTAAACGTTTTCTGCATGTTCCAATCCATTCATCCAATACGGTTTTATATGGGGAAACTGGAAGATATCCTTTGTATATAAGAACTTTTGTCAAATGTATTAAGTATTGGTTAAAATTGTTAAAGCTTCCACAAACACGTCTGAGCAAACAGGCCTATGACATGATGCTTTTGCAGATGGAGTTAGGTAAAGAAAACTGGTGTTATAAAGTGAATAAGGTTCTGACTGAACATGGTTTTGGAATTGTGTGGTTGTCCCAGGGTGTAGGAAACGAACAGCAGTTTATTGCAGAATTCAGAGACAGACTCATTTGTTCCTTCAAACAAAACTGGCATTCTGACATGGAAAGTAAAGAAAAATATAGTTGGTTCTTTTCTTTTAAAAGTATATTTCAACCAGAAGCATATCTCAGAATCATTACAGACAAATGGCACAGAATAAATTATGCGAGATTTAGGTTAAGAACTCTGGGGTTTAATGCAAACAGAAGATGGTTTGAACCTGGGACTTCTATACAGTCACCATGTCCTCTCTGTGGATACCAAGTGGATGATGAAAAACATTTTCGTTTCCAGTGTGAAATGTATAATACTGTGCGAGAAAAATGTATATTCTTTAAAACAGAGATGGCTAAAAGCCATGATGTTGTTACTGTCTTGTCATGTGATAATGAAATCATAATTAGATCGGTTGCTAAATTCATTGCAGAAGCTCAAACAATGAGACAAAGGTACATAAGTCAGAATAGTATCAACAGCATAGAAGACACTTAATTATAGTTAGTACAGAAGTTGCTATTTTATTTGGACAAAACAGAAAACATAACATTGCATACTTAGCAGTATGTATTGGTTTGGTGTATTTTTGAATGGATGGTCGAGTCAGTCCCCATTCATTTTGGTATTTTATTATCATTACATTGTTGTTTTTCTTTAGTTCCGTTTCGTTGAGTTTTTGTCAGGATGTGACTTAAGTGTTTCCAAGTATTGTATATTTTCTTGGTTTAAACTGACTGAAGGATTCAGAGAAAAAATATAGTTTTTTGTTGTTGTTGTTTTGAAGCTAAAATATATGCATTTATGTTGTTGCCCCCTTGTCAAAAGACCTTTCTTGGCAATGACAATAAATAATTCCAGTGTCCAGTGTCCAGTGTCTCTCTCCAATTGTTTGCCTGTAAAACCTCTTGAACGTAACCCCCCAAACCCCGAACGCAATGGTTTATGGCTGCTATTATAGAATCATACTTTAACTATGCTTCGACAGTGTGGGATTCGGCGAGTGACAGAATTATGAAGCCTGTATTGAGTCTGCACAGAAGAGGTGTAAAACTGATTCCAAATCTTCATTAACTGTATCTGGTTATAAAGCTCGATATCCTCCCACTGAAAACAAAACTTCTATACAACAAAGGTTTATTTTATGTTCAAAATCATGTCTAGATTTGCTCCCCACTCACTGAAGAATAAATTTGTAACCAACACTCATCGTCATGTTAATAAAGTTATAGTACCACTTCCAAGGAATCTAGTCTGTCGTATTCAGTCGTATTTAGGGGGCTATTTATGGAATGAAATATTATCCTGCCTCAATGTAAACACTGTAAAAAGCATCCCTAACTTTAAAAACGTGTATCACGCACATTTATTGAAAAACATTTGATTATGTGACATCAATTATGAACAACATGTATAGGTTGTCAATATATACACGCCTCTCTCCTCCCCTGTCAGTCTTTTTTCTATTATTTTAATTTTTATTTATTATATATATATATATATATATATATATATATATATATATATTATTGTTTTTGTTTGTTTGTTTTTTTGTTTGAAAAAAAAAATTCCTCAAGGCCTGACTAACCGCGTTGGGTTACGCTGCTGGTCAGGCATTTGCTTGGCAGATGTGGTGTAGCGTATATGGATTTGACCGAACGCAGTGACGCCTCCTTGAGTTACTGATACTGATCCTGATACCATGTCTGTCTCCACTGTCTCTGTTCAGTCAGCCTCCCCTACCTTTTTTACTTTTCCCCTTGTCCATTCTTCCTTCTGCTCTCCACCACCCCCGTCCCCATTGTCCTTGTTGTTTATCTGTTGCGATATTGTATTGTACATAAGTTCTGTGTTTATGTTTGCACATTCTTATGTAGTTTGAATGTTGGTGTTGTGAATTGACTCTTGCTTTTTTCTTTTCTTTTCTTTTTTTTTTTTTTTTTCTTAATGATCATTCTTGCCCAGAGGGCCGGATGTAAACAAGTACTTTGTGCTTACTCCTTTACCTTCGTGAGATAAAATTTCGTTTCGTTTCGTTTCGTTTCGTCTCTCCTTCCCTCCCTCCTCGGTCCCTGCTCCTTTCCCTACAAAAAATACACACACCAGCCACAACCACCACCACCACCAACAACAACAAAAGTAACACTATCACCACCACAATCACATGTTTTCCTTTTCGTCTTATTTCTATTTTAAATGTCAACCAGGTTTCTCAAGCAGGCACGGAACTGGCTGGAGATGGTGATATTTACCAAGTCCATACTGCATTTTGGGATGGAGACGTTGGTCTACTCAAAAGAAACGGAAGAAGTAAGCCATGCGGAGAAGTGCCTGACTCTGATTCTGTACGCCCTGTCGGCAGTCCGCGTCCTGCGAATCCTCTATCTGGGCAATGTGTTTCCTGATTTGAAGGTGAGTCCTGTCACTGTCCGTTTAAATTTAGATGCTGGTATTCTCTTTCGTGGCACCGGTTTATGTCTATGTGTGTGTGTGTGTGTGTGTGTGTGTGTACACGTCCAATCGTATAGAGCTGTCGTTTTTTTTTCTTTTTACATGTATGGCCAAGACTAACTTAGCGGAACAATCCATGAGAACACTATAGCAGTATAAGAGGGGCAGCTGCTACCCTGGCGCCACATTCTGAAACAAGTCAGATGAATTGAAATAAAAATTAAGATATCAGAACAACTTCGGGCGAGTCATTCGGCGCTAAACGCTTAGTTGCAAACAAATGGGGGGAAAACGCAGAGAGAAAAATGAAAAATACACGCAGTATCCAGTGGAATGAAAGCAATGAAAAACTGCCTGTTGAGTACTTCTGCTTTCTGTTTAGGGTCAATGATGAGTCGTCCACTGGACTTGAGTGCCGGGACTTCGGTTGTTCTGGAGCGCTGGTGTTTCACGTTTATGGCCTGTGCTGGGATTGTCATCCGAGTTGGAGGAAGCAAAAAAAGGTTCTCTGTGTAATGTCAGTAAGCACGGTTGAGTTGTTTTCGGATCTCCCTGTTTAGACCCCTGACTTCTTTCTGCAGGTCTTTTGAGCGACTCTTCTTCGTGAGCCGGTATGCTCTGTTGCGATTGCTGATCAGCCTGCGTGTTATCGGTGGAGATCCATGGGTACAGGTCCCTTCTCTTGGGTGTTTTGCTCGGGATGTGCCTGGCCATACTGTCCTTCAGGGCTGTTTTGAACTTCATCCAGATTTCTTCGGTAGGAATATCGCCTGTGTCCTTGTAATCCTGCTGGAGCTCGACCATCTCCCGTTTCATTTCCTCCCAGTTGGCACGCCGGTAGAGGAGGATAGGGCACAGGGAGTTCTTCAGCAGGTCAGGTGTTGTTTTGTACTCGAAGTACACAATGCTGTGGTCAGACAGGCCAGGGATCACTTCAACTCTGGGAATGAGGGAAGGGCAGTTGGTCATCACAATGTCCAGGCTGTTGTCCAGGTGGGTCCGTTCTGGCACCATCTGCTTGAGATCAGTGTCATAAACTAGGTTGATGAACGCTTGGTGAAGTGTGGCATTGGCCGGATGAGGCTTCAATGTCATCTTCTCCCAGTCCCAAAAGGGGATATTGAGGTCGCTGGCTATCAGGAGCTGGGTGTTCTGCATTGCAGCAGCTCTTCTTAGGGATACATCAATCGTATTAAGGCCGGCAGAGTCAGAGACGTCTCGGCGGTAGCATGCACAGAGGAATAGTGGACATTGCTTGTGAGTTTGGTTTTGACCCACAGGATCTCGGCGCCAGTGTCCAGTTCCTCAGCACACTGCATGTCATTTCTAACAGCGATGAGGACTCTGCCAGCATTCCTGTTGCGGTCCTTCCTGTAAACAGTATACGTCGATGGAAGGAATTCTGCACTGCTGATGTTGGTGTCTAGCCATGTTTCTGTGCCGATTGTATGTATGGTTTCGTGCTAGCAAGCAGATTGACAATCTCCGCTCGTTTCCCATACGCTGATTGGAAATTGACGTTCAGCAGGTGAAGGGGGCGGTTTCGTTGCTTGCCATGCTGGCTATTGCAGGAAGGAGTGGAAGAGTGGAGGGGTTTGAAGTGTGAGTCTTCCTCAGGCACTGATGTGACAATAGAGTTGAAACGACTCTCTTGACCAGCTCCATGGAAGTCAAATACAGTAGTAGTGTAGTTTGCATTGGTGCAAATCGCACAGTGCCAGGTGAGCTCTGGTGTGTTTATATGGTGCTGGTAGGTGTCTGGGCCAATATCTAGGCAAGAGACATGAAACCAGGCCCCACAGGATTCAGGTTCAATTCCTGTGGCTGTCCAGGTAACCAACAGGTCGCATATTCCGCATGGGCCCCTTGAGGCGTCGCTGTCGGTGCACCTGCACGTTGAGCCAGTTATTTGGTTCAGCTGTGAAGTGAGTATGCTGGTTGGAGGATGGGACAGAAGGCGTGCGGTGGTTAGTATGGGGAACTGGGAGAGCAGGAGGAGTATTTCTAAGAACAGAGTGGAAGCATACATTTGTTGAAGTTGGTAAGCTGAGTCTGGGGACAAATTGGAGTTTGTTTTGTGTTTGCGAGTCAAAAATTACCAGGAGCCGCCATCTTGGATTTTACGAGTTGGTATGATAAGTTTTGGAACAGGTTTACTGGGTGGTGGGTAAAGAAAATGGAGAAAATACTAGCTTACCGGACTGTTCTTGTATTGAAGTTGAAGATGGAAGAGGAGGGATGAATAGATAGAGCCAAAAACCTCAAAGAATAACACTTTTTGAAGCAGGAGAAAAGCGAAGGTGGTCTGATACCTGCGCATGCGCAACCATATTCAGCATCACTAACCAAACGAATGGTCCGTGGTCCTCCTAAGATTAGTTTATAAAAAACTCATTTTGAAAACAATAAACAACAAAACAAAAACAAACAGACACAGTAACCTACATGAATTTAACTCAGGTGGTGACAACATGTACTCTACCTCACTTGCACACAAACACCTAACAACGTTATGCACCAGAAAAAACTGATCCCTTAAGTTGGTGGCCACACTTCACCAAAACTAAGAATGTCATACTCTTCCTCTGCAAAAGCAGGAAAAGTGAGATTGACCGTGACACATACCCCTCCACCAAGATGAAATCAAGGGTTGAATTCTTAGTCGATCGATCAACTCAGGAAATCTGCTTCAACATTGTAGTCACCACGGATGACTCGAACCAGAAACCTGAAAGGCTTCAATAATAAGGACTATCGCATCAGGTGGTCATTGGTCAAACGAGCTCTCTGGAGATACTGCAGGTACTGGTGGTCAGTTTCCAGAACAAACGTTTGTCCATATGGGAACATTTCAAACTTTTTCATCCGCCAGATGATGGCCATGCGCTCCTTTTCGGCATACCGTTTCTCAATTGTGTTTTTTGCTGGCATAAGCCACTGGTTTCAGTCCCCCACCCCCCCACCCCCCTTCCTCCTTCCTTTCCCCCAACTTTCTGTCCCATTACTACTGCAAACTGTTTCCTGAATTGGCCAGTGGTGCTCAGAAACGTTTCAGTCTTTTCACCCCTTAGTTTTAAAACCAGTGGGAACAAAGTGCACACAGTATCCCACCTCTGGGGATCCGCATTGCTCCTGTTCAGAGAATGTGGACATGAGCACTTGATGTCACTGATGACTTGAAAACTGCCATGAACATTCCTCATTCTAGTTGCACACTTCCACATGGTTACTGCTCATAAAAAGGCCCCACCAGTTCTCTTGTCATCAAAGCTTTGTATGCAACAGAAATTTTTGTCTTTACCAGTTCTCAAGCAAGCAAGCAATTAAACAATAACTCTATTTGATTAAAGTAGCTGAGTTTCAGAAAGAAAAGAAAAAAGATAATGTGAAAACTTGGGAAAGGTCAGTTAGCACCCCCCACCCCCCCCCCCCCTTCTTCTTGCAGAAAAAAACTACTCCCAGTTCCACACCCGATCCATCAGTTCTGAGTACAAAAGGTTGGCTGATACAAGTAGCTTCACCACAGGTTGTTTGCTCAACAGGCTCTTCAGTTTCTGAAAAGCTGTTTCACAGTCTTCAGTCCATCTAACCTGGCTGGGACTGCCCTTTTTGGTGAGGTCAGTGGAAGTGACTTGTGTCAGATCAGGGGCAAAGCCCTTGCCACTGGTACCTTGTAACCCAGTACTACCTGCCGCATGTGAAGTCTCCCAACGACGGACCAGGCAGAGGAGGAAACCTTTCCCAACAGCTGTGAAGGCAGAAGAGGATGACCAAAAGGCAGGGGCAGCTCTTACCCTTGGCTGAAAGTCCTCCTAGGAGACGGAACTCCAACAAAAAACCTGCACCTGCTGAGGCCGTCCTACACGTGGCAGTATCTGCACATGTGGGACTGTGAGCTTCGGTAGGCGAGAGAGTGGGTAAGGGACTGCACAACTCCTCCTCACAAAAAAATGTCACCTGTGCTGGTCAGGCAACCAGGCTAATGTCGGTACGACGTGCTAGCCCTTCAACGCCCAGCTTTCCTAAGCCCTGAGGCGATGAAGTGGTAACGGGGACAGGCAAAGGATGCTGCTGGCAGTTCCTAGTCACGACTCTGCATGCAGGCGGCTGTGGGGTGATGGTCGTCCGCCGTAGACTGTGGCAGATGCAGCGCCCGTGCCCCCCCACAGTGTCAGAGCAGACCTTTTTAGGGACAGCACTGCTCTCCCCACATAGGAAAGAGGAGATAAAAGGTTCCCTAAACAAAGCCTGCCTCGCCTTGTACCTAGTAGGGAATCACACCTACTTGGACATCCAACACTAGCAGTCGAAAACAACAGAAGGAAAGAACCAGGAGTCATGCCCTGACTCTGGGTGCCTGGAATGTTTGCACCCTTTTAGACAGAGATGACAGACCAGAAAGATCACCTTTTAATGGAATGGCTTCTGGGTAACGAGTAACATAATCTACAATTACCAGAATGTTCCTGTTTCCACAATCAGTGACGGGTATGAGCGGACCAATCAGATCAATATCAAGTCTCTGAAATGGCTCTTCCATCAAAGGCATCTTTCCCAGTGGTACTTTGTGAACCCTACCCTTGAGAAAAACTCTCTGGCAACAATCGCATGATGCATAGTACCGTCTGGCACCTGAAGAGAGTCTTGGCCAATAAAATCCTTGCCACTGTCTTTCCTGGGTGCGTTTTACACCAAGATGTCCTGTTGTAGCCACATCGTGAGCAAGTTTCAATACTTCCCGTCTTTGCTGTTCTGGAACAACAATCTGATTGTACCTGCCTTCAGACCCATCATAAACCCATTGAAGAAGTCCTTTTTTCAACAAAAACTGGACAGTCCCTTTCTTTCCAGATGGTCTGACTTCAGCTCGGTTGGCAAGACTTCGAATGGTGGCCAAGGAAGGATCATTTTCTGTGCTAATTGCAGTTCAGCTCGAGAGTCAATCTCACCCTGTCCTTGGACTTCAGACGGTGCAACCAACTTTTCTCCACTCTTCTTCTGTTTCCTTGGTTGCACAGGAGCACAGATAGTGGGATCGGCATAGACGGACAACTGATGACACCAGCCTATTTCTCCCATCAGTTGGTTTCCAGTGATGACATTTGCAGCATCCTCCAGCATACATACAGACTGTGCTTTTGCCTGATAAAAGGGTGAGTTCAGGTTAACCAACACGACTGGACAAGAACTTTTTACCATGGTTATTTGTTTTCTGCCCGCTAGAGTGCTCTCAGGTTTTACTACTTTTTCATTGACAACCAGTGTGGTAGCTCTATTGTCACGTAAAGCGACGACTTCCTGGCCATCCAGTTTGACTGTCACACACGATTTGAAAGGCTGTGCAGAACCAGGAGGGCACAATACTGGTACAGAAGTAGAGGCCTGTACTACCGAGTTTGACGTCGTCACCAACAGCAAGAATCAATTGATTACGTAATGTGAAGAAAGCCGAATCCCAACGGCTTCATTCTAAATATTCAGTCGAAGCTTACCCATGTCAACATTTTTATGTTATGAAAACGCCTCTATTTGGAAAGACTTTTTCAGCATGTATCGCGAACATAAAATCACAGATATTTTTAACATTTTCATATCATTCTTTGTGATTCTTATGCATTCGATGAATGAACACTAATCAAAGCTCAGCTTTCAATTTTTCTATATATTTCTTCGTGAGGTGTTCCTGGTTGAATTTGCTTTTTAACCAGCACTTCACTTTGTCAACGTTAGTCTTTCACCCATCACCAGCGAACGTGTCGAATTTTTTTCAATGGTTACAGTATGAATGTTTATATTAACACTGTGTTTCAGGTTTTTGCTTCTTTGTTTTGTTGTGTGTGTGTTTGTGTGTGTGTGTGTGTGTGTGTGAAACTTTAACATATTCATTTTCATTTTGAATGCTTAGTCTGTCAACACCAATTTTTGGCTTAGAATAGGGAAATATCTGTTCTTTTCATAATTTCTTATTGTAATGACAATGCACTTCTGATAAGTGCACGAAAATTATAATAATGAACAACAACAACAAAAAGTCAAGACAGATCAACAATCAGATTACTGTCTCATTTTTATTTCTCAATTTCAGTTTTGCACTTTCGCATTACATAACAGTAAGTTTTATCATTTTTATTTCAAACAGGATTTTTTTTTTTTCGGGACAGGGGGCTTGGGGGGTTGTTTCGTTTAACATGAAATATCGCATGCGGGGTGAAATTTTGCTTAGTAATGGGATGTTATTCTGAATATATTGCTACTCTTCTGAAGTATTATATCTTTAGTTGTAACTCTGGGCTTAAGAAAGGCTTTTGTGTTTTACACTCAGTCTGAATGTCTTACATTATCTACATTTTCCGAAGTTGTTTTTTTAATTTCTTTTTCAGGTGGAAAATTAGTGTAGTCCTGCTAATAAATAATTTAAAGTAAGCATATGTGATTTCTTGCAGTAACATATTTGAAGGAGATGATAGAGGCGGTCAGTTTTATTCAGATGATGATTTGTGCTTCGGCCTCATCATAAAAATGTATGTTCATGAATGGCCATGAAAATCAACATGTCTTCTTGCATTTTGCCTCGTAGTTGCGTTTGAGGACGACAATTAGCTAGAGTAAGATTGCACTGTATGTGCACATTTGAAGAGTTGGTTTTGTTGTTGTTGTTGTTTTTGTTTGTTTTGTTTTTTTCTCTCCACAGTGTCAGTTGTCGTTCAGAGCAAGACGTTTGCATTCATTTGGAGAAATACATACTTGTGTTTTCACGGATAGTGATTCCGACAATGAATTGTCATTTCATTGGAGTTTATGCCTAAGATATCGTGCTGAGAGAGGTTGGAACATGCTTGGATCGTACAGTCAGTAACTTTAGTAGTGTGCACACCTCAGGTCACTCTGATTTGATTAACGGAGAATAGATGCCCAGTCCGCCAAACATTATTTGTCAAAAGAAAAGGACTTACCCAGAGTAATTATCGTGCACATTACGCAAACAAATATGTCTTGAGATTGTTTTATAGAATGTCGTGATATAGACTCTAACACGTCTATGTTCTGATCGTAAATCAACGAAATCCTGAACGAAGTGGGCTGCTTGATGTAGGATTGTTGTTTCAAATATGCAACCTTCGGTTTGACAAAACCTTGTTTGCGATGTCCAGATCCCACCCAGAGTTCAGTGTGTTTGAGATAAAATCGGAAGACAAGGTTTATAATGCGAGGGTCATCCACTTCACAGATACGTCTTTGGGAGTGTTGTTCAAATTCCCTGAACAATTTTGCAAATATCTCTCTCTCTCGTTGGGTTGACTCATGGATACATGAAAAGAAGCTTACAGTACAGACTTGAAGTGACTCAGCATCAGTGCAGGGGATTCTCTGGTATGTGGCCTTATGGTGACGTACCATTGATTGCTTTATGTGATCTGCCACTGCTTGGACCATGGCAGGTGAACTTTGGTGTAAAATTGTATGAGGGAGAGGGGAAAGAGGGGACTCAGAATGAGGGCGGTGTGGGGGTAATGCCACTGAATCATCTTGGGTGATTTCAGAGAAAAGAAAAGAAAGAAAGAAAAAGAAGAGAAAAAAAAGGTCAGTGATTATTTTGCCATGTAACTGTACAACACAATGCCCTCCTGTCCACAGACTGTGTACCTCTGCTTTAAGACCAGCCTGAAGGACCTGCTGCTGATGTTCACTTGCGCCATCACTTTCGCCCTGCTCTTCGCCACCCTGGCCTACATGTCCGAAATGCTCTGTGGCCTCCAAACCTTCAACTCCATCTTTCATGCCACGTGGTGGTCCATCATCACCATGACAACGGTGGGTTACGGCGATGTCCACCCGAGATGCTTGGCGGGGAAGTTGGTGGGGTCACTGTGCGCGCTGTCCGGGGTTGTGGTCATTGCCCTCCCCATAGCTGTCATCGCCAACAACTTCTACGTTTACCACAGCAACATATGCATGTTTCAATACAACACAGACAGGGGCTCTTTCTTGAAGGAGAAGCAACAGTTCAGCATCTCCCATGATGCTGGCCAACACATTGACGGGGACAAAAACGATGACAGTGACGCAGACGTAGACATAGGCCTTAGCCCCTTAGAAGGGGGTAAACATGGAATTGACCTGAGTACCCGAGTGAGCAGGAAATCATACTTTCAGATGACCGGTGACAGGGAAAGAAAAAAGGGACAGTCTCATATCAAGCCAAATCAAGTGTGTGTTTCTTCTACTTACGCTTCAAGTGTGTGAGGAGAAATTGGAGCACCGCACTGACCGGTTCACCAGATTCCTCTAAGTCTTGATGGTGTCAAATCCTGGGTCTCTGCAAATAGTGTTCCTGTCAATTTGAAAGATTTGGAACGTATTTTATGTCCGTCTTGTGTTGGCACTTCTTCAAGGAGGAGGCCCTGTTGAATCTACAATGTTGTCAGTCCATCGGATTTTTTTGTTTTCACCTCCATCTCCCTCCCTCAACAGTTCCCTGATGGATTGTTTCAGCAAGGCAATTGAATCTTCTTTCGTGGCCATACCAGCCTAACTTTCTACCAGCATGAACATTTTTTTCGTACACACTGTATCATATTTTCATCCAATTTTGGAATGCTCTTTTTTTTTTCTTTCTTTTTTTTAACTCAGTATGGTCGTAGAATGGTGATCCCCCAGGGGCAACATAACATACAGTTGGTATCACATATCTGTCAACAACAAAAACACGTTCATATATATCCCGTTCACTTGATGTTCAGTATTTTACTGATTTTGAATATTTTTCCTAGCCATCAATACAACACCCCCAAAGTTTCTCCCATGATGAAATCTAATAGCAAGAGGAACAAGTTTTAAATAATGTATGAAAATGCCAAAATCATCAAATGCTGATTCAAGAAATGTTTCAGTAAGACAATTGAAATCTAATGAACTGACTTAATCAATAAAACATATATCATTCAGTTTACCGTACAGGCTCTCCAATCTTAATTTTAAAAAGTCCATTCATTTGATGGTCAGGTCTGTCCCATGTTGTTTTTTTTCTTTGTTTTTTTCTGTCACTGATACCATGTGGTAGCTTGCTGGGCTGCTCTTCGGGAAAAACAAAACGAAACAAACAACAACAAAGAAAAAAAAATCCGTCAAGCCCAGCTTGTCTGTTTCCTGCAGAACCAGTGGGCCCTAAACGTGCATGGCTGCTGTGTTGTGTGACGTCACGGGGCGTCCCTCTCGTGACTCGCTGCTGTTGACGATGGCCTTGACGCTCGGAGGCTCTGATGTCAACACGCCAGGGGCTGGCCCTGTCAGCCAGTTCATGTCAATGTCGGTCACCTGGTGACACATATGACGTCATCAGGAGGGGACCCTTCACTGTCGTTGGTTGTGTCTCGTCGGCCTTGACTCTCGAGTCCATCATTCTCCATGCACTCGGCGTGTCGTATACTGCAGGAGTAGTCTACAACCCCCACTGATGCAGCTTGGGCGTACGTCCTGGGATCCGGGGGCAGAGGAGCAACCACTAATTTCCTGTTACTGCTATAACTAGTCCTGTCAGACAGTTCGTGTCGATGTCGGCCACCTGGTGACACGTATGTGACGGCATCAGGAGGGCACCCTTCACTGTGGTTTGTTCTCAGCACGCTTCCTTAAGAAGTCCCCACCTGTAATAATTATCAGGGTTTTTTTCTCCATCAAGCAAATTTCTCATGGGTCATCTAGTCAGCTTGTGTATGTCATTGTGCGGAAAGAGGGTCCCTCGAGTCATGAAGTCGTAAGAAGTACAAAATTCCATTTTTTCCATTGTAATTCATTGTGACACAACCTTCCCTCCACACTAACATCATTGGTTTCTCTGTCACGTTCGTTTGTTGGAGCTTAACACTGGGTGATGGTGGTATTGATACGTTTCCCTTTCATTCCAGCCTTAAAATCGGAAGGGGTTCAATACAAAAAATAACTGGAGTGCCACGAGTTGGTTGTGAGAATAGTTGCTACAGTACGGTTGTTGTTTTCAGTGGTATCAACTGAAGTTTTGTTCACAGACATGCTTCTTGTTCTGTTGGCTATTGAACCGTCCATCAGAGTCAGTGGAGACTCAGTGTCTTCAGCCATTTCCCCTTCTTTAGCCAGGCGATGACGCCCGAGCTTGCCAGCCAATATTGAAACACTTTTCCGTTGGATGGATTGTGTCTTTTGTATACAATTTGTTGCTGGCATTAATATTTTCATGTGACAGAAAAGAGACACTTCCATGGACTTGCAGTGCAGAGAAGTTATACGCAGTGAACAGTTCCTTCTTCCCTTTTACATCAGGTGCTGTGAGTGAACCTGCTTTGCTGACGACCACTGGACTTTTGGTCCACTGTTGTTGTTTTTTTCTGTTTGCAGTAAGACTTACATACCCCATGTCTTTGACAGGATCGACTAACGATTCACTGCTAGGTTTTTCGTCTTTACTTTTTTAAGTCATTCATGCATGCAGCATTAATGATAACAGTCTCACGTTGAGACATTTTATCAAATAGTTCCGAAATTTTCATACAATCTTTAGTTGTGTAAATGTTCATGGCGTTGGCTTGAAAACCTTAAGAGCTACACTTTTTTTTTTCTTTTTTTTTTCCTTTTTTTTCCAGCCAACAAAATTTACCATATCCATGAAAAATGAATAAATGAATGACTAAACTTTTTTTTTCGTAGGGGTAATCAATTAAGCATACATGCATTCTATATCCAGCCCTAGAAAACCAAAAAACACAAGAAAGGAAGTTTAAAAGAAAAAAAATAAAGATTAAAAAAGAGAGAAAGAAACTCATTATGATACACTGCATATCAGGATAAAGACTAAATAGAAGTAATTTGGGAACTAATAGAGACATGTACAGACATGTGTTCAGTTAATACACGGCAGGAAAATGTAATTGAAGATTTATATTATTCGTCAAAATGTCATGGTATAATATTCGGAATTCGTGTGTGTGTGTTAAAAACGGTGGAAAGTCGATTCCACAACCCGCTTCCAGAATTCAGAAGACTTGATTCATATGAAGTAATTAGTAAAGAGAACAAAAGATGGTTCTTGCTGAGAATGATCATGGTCATTTGTATTTGGACAGAATTTCAATGACACAGGAAACGATTGGTGAGCGCCCAATGGCAACCGTCAATCGGCTCTACCCAGGTAGGCAGCCTGTTGTATAAATGACTCCATGTTTGTAAAGCATCACTCAATCAATCAGTTTTGTGTACTTTCCAAAACGTTCCTGTCTGCCTCAGAGCCACCTGGTTTGGGGGTGTGGGGGTAGGGTGGGGGTGTCATTAATCTGTGCCGCGTTAGTTTTCGCACCCAGTGCAGTTTTACGTTATTTGATGATGCATCCAGTTCGGGAAGGGTGTACAAGTTATTCGTTTACTTTCAATTTCACTTGTCTTATTATAATATTACCTTACGGAATGTTTTCCCTTTACATGTTGATTGAAATGTACATGCTAATGATGTCCGTGTTTCATTTGTTATTATTTGACTTGTGGAACACGTTTAACGGAATGTTTTCCGTTTATTTGACTGTGTGCGTATGGTGATCAGGTAAACGTATGCAGGGTTACTCGTTTACATATTTTCATTTCCATTGATTATTTGTTGACGAATATCTAAATAAGCCGAAAGAAAATGAAATGTTTCAATTAGTCAGGCCTTGAGAAAAAAAGTAAATAAATAATAGATAAATACATTAAAAAAAAAAAGAACTACTACTACTACTAATAATAATAATATGTATAAAGTCATGTTGATGAAGTCAACTATAAGCGTACAAATAATAATAATAATAATAATAAAAATAACAAATAAAATAAAATAAATAAATAATGATAATAACAATTTTTAAAAGATAAAATAAATAATGATAAGAATAATAAATAAATCAATCAATTTTTTAAAAAAGACAATGATGATAAATGAGCAAAAAAAATGTAAAAAATGCAGACACACATTCACACACATATCCATAACAGATATGCACCAAACATGCAGTTTGACAGATATGAAAGCACAGTCAAATACACATAAACATACATGAGCCCCAACACACAAACACACACACACACACACACATTACTCTGCACCCCCTCTACCCCCCTCCTCCACACACTCATTTCTAGGCTATCGCAGCTTCCACGGCACACACACACGCGCACACACACACACACACAGGCGCACTAACTTGTACAAGCACACACACATACACCCATATCCCACACCCACAAACACATATATACAAAGCTATATATATGCACACCTGCATGTACCAATATTCCGTTGCTTCCACAGTGTAGGCATGCATACACACACATAACTCATCCTCTTCCCCCCCACCCCCCCCCCCCCACCCCCCCGCACGTGCACAGAACTCTCCTGACACTTGTGTACACTTACACTTTCGCGTGTGCACAAACGCACACAAACACACAGACCCACACATACACACAAACATACACACACGCACAGAGGCTGCCACTGATTGACCGCAAGAGGGATGGGAAAAGATCTCTGATGCCAAAAACGTGACGTCTAGTGTGTTGCTCAGTCTATTGTCTTTGGAAAAGCCCACAAAGACTGTTCCGTTTTGAAGAAATTTGCGCAATGTTGGTTTGGAAATGATGGCGATATTTGTTTGTTTTGCAAAGCAAAGCCTTTATTTCTTTGAGGCGATTGATGGTGTGATGGCCTTGTACCTGTTCTTTTTGATATTCTTTGACTTTTCTGAGGATCTCCGATTTTCCTAGATGTAGGCCGCTCGCTGTTGTTGCGTTACCAGCAAGTCTATCAGCTCGCTCATTTCCCTTAACACCTGCATGTCCCAGGCAGTATGACCATGTAAGTTGTTTTTTTTAATCTGAAAGTTGCGCATTGCCTTATACCACTCTGGGCTTTCCATTCCATTTTCAATTTTCTGTATGAGGTTCATTGAGTCGGTTAAAATCATGGCATGCTGGTTTCCGGGCATATGGATAGATGATAGCCATTGTTAGGCTGGAGGTTGTGACTTTGTAGGCAGCATTCTCTTCCCTAATTGTTTTTCCATTTTGTTTCGCAGTGAATCCCAAACCGGATTGATCTTTGGTGACTAAGCCATCTGTGTATATGATTTCGTCCTCTTCTTTACTGTTTTCTTCTATGAGTAACTTCACTTCCGCATCAGTTTTGCCCTCTGGCCATTCCCGACAATGTCATCCTAGAGTGGGTGAAATGGCTGTGTTGAATAGATGGTTGAGGTTTTCGGGGTTTTTCTTCCATTCTTTTGTTTCTTTCAGGTCTTGTAGTCGGCATACTAGCTGGATTATGTCTTCTGCTTGCCCCATCCATGATCTTCCTCGTCGTAGACGGCTGCCTTTTGGTTCTTTGTGTCATGCAGTGGGTTTAGAGGGTTTTCTAATGCTTTGAAGTAGGTCTTAACCTGTTCTAACTTGTTTCTGGTCTGCACTGAAGGAAGGTCAAGCAGGTATCGCATGGTTTCCGTGGGCGTGTCTTTTGTTGTTCCAAGGATCAGCCTCATAGCTTCATTTTGAACTCTTTTTTCTAATTTTTGGATGTTGCTTTGGGATCGTGTTGTTAGCCCAAGTCCGTAATCGATCACGCTGAGGACGAGTGATTGGTATAGCAGGAAGAGGTGGCATTGTTCAATACCTTTGGTTGCCATTGCTTTTAAGACTGAAAGGCCCTTTTTGCATTTGAGAACAGTATTTTCCGTATGTTTTCTGAAGGTCAGCATCCTGTCGAAGTGTATTCCTAGGTAGCGTAGGCATTCGGTTTTCTCGATCTGAATCCCGTCAAATGACACAGGTGGTGGTGATTTGCTCGCGGTTCTGTTATTGAGGGTGCACAGCAACGTTTGGGCTTTCGCTGAATTGATGGAAGATCCTGTGTCTTTGCACCATTGAGCAATATTGTTTAGTTGTTTCTGGACGGCTTTAGTTCTTTCCTGAGCATCTTTCGAAGTTTTGAAGACCAGGCCATCATCCGCAAGAGTAAGCACCCGAGCTATTCCATTGTTGTTTAAGTCTGCAAGGTCCTTCGTGTAGACGTTGTAGAGGACAGGAGACAGCGGAGACCCTTGTGGCAGTCCGATGGATAGTTTAGAAGGTGCAGACATCCGATCTCCGAGGCGTAGGACGACGGTTCTTTCCTGAAGCGCTGCTGCTATCCATCTTGTCAGTATCAAACTTACTCCATACCTTAGTAGCAGTTCCATGAGGTGCGCAAACTGGACTTTATTGTAGGCATCTTCAAGGTCGATTGCTACTGCTAGTTTTTCTTCTTTTCTTTGAAATCCTTCATATACCTCATATGCAAAAGCAGCTGCATTTTCCCATGTGGACTTGCCTGTTCTGTAACACAGCAAACGACAGCTGTTTCGCACTGTGTAGTGCTCTTCGGGCACAGTACCCACTCCTGACTGCTGACCAGAGAGAAACACTGATACTGAAACAAAGAGAAATTCTTCACAGCTCAGTAAGGAGCTATCTTTTGTTAGGAATATGTCTGTCAAAACCTATATGAGCAGGAATTTGAAGCGGTAAAAATGAAACTCATGAAAGTATCAGTCGAAGTACACAGCAATGTCTTCTCTTGTGGGAAGACTCACAGTTTTGTTCAGCTACTCAAGGGGCGTCATTTCGTTCAGACAAATCTATATACACTAAACCACTGCTAAACAGGTGCCTGACCAGCAGCCTAACCCAACACGTTTAGTCATGCATTGAGGGGAAAATACACTGACGGCTCATAGTGGCTTGACAGTGATACCTTTCTTAGACTTCTGGTGCTGGAACTGCAATAGAAGACGCTATATGTGCAATGATGAGCTGGTATGGCGACCAACGCCATTGACAGTGTTTGACAAATGGTACAGCAAATAATTCGTGTGCATTCTGAATGTCTACTTTACATCTTTCTGTTAATATTTATTGGAAATTGATGGTCATCCTTTCCATTAAAGTGTGAATATAATAAAATGTTCAATCATTTGAGTGTGTGTGCGTGTGTTTTTATGTAGATGTGTATGTATGTGAGTGTTTGTGTGCACCTCAGTACATGTATTCGTGCGTGCATGCTTGTGTATGTGTGTGTATTGTAGTGTGTGTGGCACAATTCCGAGCGTGGTGTCATTTCCGAGCAATGCTCGCTGCTTTTTCAAATTTGATGATGAAATGATATGATATGGACCAAGCTCTAAGCACTTGACAAACACGGGGTCGTTTGCCCAACAGGCTGTCTACCTGGTTAGAGCTGACTAATGGCTGCCATTGGGCGCTCACCATTTGTTTCCTGTGTCATTCAATCAGATTTCAGGCACGCACACATACAGTTTTAGAAAGATAAATATTTTACGTCCATGAACGCTTTCATTGTTTACTCTGCCATGTTGACAGCTACACTGCGTTTTCAGGGGTATGCATGGTGTGTATGTTCTTCTTTCCATAAATCACCAAATACTGAATCTTTAACGTGCATAGTTGATCTTCTGCATGCATATATAGACGAAGGGGTGGGAGATCGGAAAAATCTCCACCCTTTATCCACTAGGTGCCGTCATCGAGATTCGAACCTGGGACCCTCAGATTGAGAGTCCAACCCTGGGCTGTAGACGTCATTTGGACGCTACGCTTGGAAGATCCCATTCCACCGGAAGAGGGAGGAAGGTACCAGCTTTCATCACCGCAGACATTGTAGATCCATCCTATGTAAATTAGCATTTTGGAAACATCCATTGAACCTTTTTCTTTTTCCAAAGACACACCACACAATGATATAAGACTCCAAATAGTTGTGTTGTTTAAACTGTGTCAGTGACACACGTACATCTTTGCAGCATTTAGGGCACGTTTTCATGTGTTTCACGAGTGTCAAAACCTCTAACTTTTTCTTGTGTGCTCACACAATCTGTCTGTATTTCCTTCTCTCTCTCTCTGAAAACGATCAGCTTTATTTGACATACACGTACACCCGTACACACACTGATATAGACACATACACACGTATGTTCGCGCGCGCTCACGTATACACACACACACACACATACACACACACACACACACACACCTCTTTCAAGACCAGTCCTTACCCAAAATTATCAGAAGATTTCCGCGGTAATCCATTGTTTTGTATCCAGGTCTTCCACAACAGTTGAATTGCTTTCTAGAAAGCATTGTATTGAAATATTGTGATACTTTTTACCTGGTTCAGTGAAAAAAGAAACCTCATTTGAATGAAGCAGTTTTTTTCTCCTATTTTATGTATCGTATCCTTCACGTGTTCTATTCCATTGGCTACCCATTTTTGAAAACATAGCACATTACCTTATCATTATATAATACCATTCTCAAACAACATCTCATTGTGAAAATTATCCGTGCTCACTTCTTCTCTTGTCATTACATCTTTACTGTTTAGATACGTTGTAACTGCATCAGACAAAAAAATCGCATTCTCCTTAAAATTCTGTTTGCTTCGCTCTGCTCTACAGTTTACCGTAACGATTTTACGGTGATTTGGTATTTTGGTTAGATGCCATCTGGGTATTGTCCTCCAGTCTTTTTTCCCTTGCATGATATAATTTTCCAGCCCATTGTGAGTGCATGCATCTTTCAGTTTCTACCATATTTACTATATTCATCTTTCCTTCCTTATAATCATTTTCCATTGTTTTTCTTTTCACTTTCTCTCTGGATTTTATGTTTCCTCTGCCAAACAAATATGTAGAATATGGTGTTGATCTGTTTCAAAGCTTTTTCTTTCCGGAATGCCAGTAGAATACAAGACGTATGTAAGCTGACTTAACAAGGAAGGTTTTATGAGAAGAATTTTACTGTGAAAGCTAGGTTTCTCTTGCTCCATCGTACTATCAATATCTATAGTTTATCCTATTTCTCTGGGGGTTTTTTCAGTGTGTTTTGCCATTCTGTCTTTCTGGAAATACATACCCTTTTTTGCCAATCAACACAAATGGGAGATTCTCTTCATTGACATGTCTGCCCATTTTCCTTGCTTTCGCTTTTTGCGCATGATATGATTTCAGCCCAGAAAATTGCTCAAATGACTGATGTATTTCTATGAAAGCAAGCATGTCCTGTATATTTTTTCAGAAAAAAATGTATCATCTGCTAATTGTTTAATCTTTGGATATATATTTCTTACCATCCATTGTTTGAGTTTTGATCCCCAAGTATTGCACTGTTCCTAATCTTGACTGCTAGAGTGAGTGCGGACTAGTCGCCTGACATGCCGTCTCTTTTACTCTCTCAAATTTTTAGTGATTGTTTTATTCCCTGCGTTTTAAATCGTGTTTATATCTGTCAGACTACTTGGCGATGAACATACCTTTAATGTGGTGGTTTTATCCCGTTCCATGTGCTTTTAAACTGTTCGTTTGAACATTTTTGCTCTGGGCTTCAGTTTCCTATCGCCGTCCGCCATTGCTGGAAGATGGCCAACACGCACGGCGTTCAGTGCAAAACATCAACACACTGCACGCGCCTCGCCATGCAAGTACACTCGGCACCATTTGCTTACACTGGGACAGCACACACACACACTCTTTTATCTCAGGATGTGATACGACATCTCAAAGACTTGAACATTGGCTGCAACCTCCCCCGTAAAAAACGATCTTGTCGGGGGGGAGTACGGAAAAGAAAAATACGTGTCGTTCAAGGCAGAACTTACTGAAACCTGGTTAAAGTCACAAGGTCACGAACCCAAACTTAACTCACTCCATGCCAAGAGTTTTTGCCCTTGCCAATCCCTGAAAACCCAGGGTTTGTATAGGATGGGGAAAAAAATGTAAAAAAAACCAAATAAACACCCAGACAATTGATATTTAGTATATGTATGCAAGGAATATTGTTCCATATGTGTGCAAAAAATCAAAGTATTTACTCACCATCTTGATGTTGATCGCGGTATCCATATTTAGTGTATTTTTTTAGCATTTTTGCACCCATCAGAAAGGTACACCAACATGTTCCACATCACATTCTAACACTATTTGAGGAACTGAAGACCTAGTGCATGGAATGAAGTATGAACAGGTGGTGAAGAAAGTTGAAATTCACACATACAAAAAAAAATATATATATATTGTCTCTACATAATGAAAATCAAAGAACAAAGAAAAAAAAAACTCAACCGGCTGGGTGTTGACTGGCCAGTCAGCTGACAAACCTGGTATGCCAGTGAAGGGATGTGCAAGAGGGAAAAAGGAAAAATTGTCAGTCCAATCACTGGTGAAAACACTTGCAAAATCGTCCATTTCCTCAGTGGTTTCGTCGTCTGTGCCTGTCTCATCCGCTGGCACATGTTCCTCACTTTCCTCTCCATTGTAAACACTCTCTTCAGCGGCCGAATCTGTTTCTAGTTCATCGGGATCTGGTTCAAATTAACTGTCCGAAGAATCAACATTATCTCCTTCGACATCAGAGCCTTCAGTTTGGATCATTTCCAAAGCATCTTCGATGCTGAGTAACATTTCACCTCTCCGACCGTGTCGAACACTTCGCCGTGACGCCATCTGGTCAAACAACTTACAAAGCTGACAGGGGGGCACGCTTTGTTATCAACTGCGGTTGAGCTTATCGCGACACACGCAGCGTGTGTGAATGAAAAGCTGACCAGAGGTGACGTAAGATATCACATCTGCTTATGATTTTCGCATCCGACTCGTCACTCCGACAGCACGACTTTTTAAAATCCAAGTCCGCATATGCGGACATTGGCATCCCGCGCTTTCTCCGACGATGTCCGCATATGCGGACAATGGCAGCGAGTGAGTTAAACAACTGACCCCCCCTGGATATAAAACTATGTCACTTCCTCGATTGTCTCGTGGAGGTGGCATCGCCACCGTCTACAGAGATATCTTGGAGTCTTCCCTCTCCTTCTCCCATAACCACGCCTTTCCACATGATACCTTCGAAATGCTAGAAATCACTCTCAGTGTTCCCGGTCACTCAATCATCTGTTGTCTGTATCGTCCTCCGCCTAGTCGTAAAAATAACCTAACATCTTCTCAGTTTCACGATGAGTTCCGAACACTACTTGATTACTACAACCTTTGTTCTGGCAAACTTATTATCCTCGGAGATTTCAATTTTCATTTCGACAACCAGACTTCCACTAATGTCAAACGCCTATGTCAATCTCTGTCCACTCATTCTCTCTCTCAGTTCGTTACAGAACCAACACACAGATCTGGCCATACGTTGGACTGGCTAATCGCACGTGAGTCTGATACCATGGTTGCGTCAGTGACTGTAACTGACAAACTTTCTTCCGACCATTCTGCTGTTATATTCTTGCTTAATATTTCAAAACCTTCCAAAACCAAAAAATCTGTTACTCGTCGCAACCTGAAATCCATCAACATTAACACTTTTTCTTCTCAAGCTGCTGAATGCCTTTCCAAAATTTCTTCCCTTACCGATGTATCCACATATTACAAAACTGTCCTCTCTCAACTGCTGGATGAACATGCACCCCCCACTACCCGCATGCTCCCTGACAGACCCTCCGCCCCATGGTACACACAAGACATTCGACTTGCAAAACGCAAACGTCGCCAACTGGAAAGACGATGGCGATCAACAAAACTGCAAGTCCACAATCAAATGTTCCGAAAACAAATAAATAAAGTCAAACATATGATCTCATCAGCAAAAACAAACTTCTTTTCTTCTCAAGTTCTCGATGCCACATCCACCAAATATCTTTACTCTGTCATGTCAAATCTTCTCGGAACTGCAAAAAGGACTCCTCTTCCTTCTACCTACACTTTATCTGAACTCCCCAATGTCTTCTCCTCTTTCTTTTTCGACAAAGTCTAAAATATTCGTACCATCTTAGACCAAATGTCTTTCCAAGCTGTTCATCCTGATCCTCAATTCAGCGGCACTCCTCTCCATTCCTTTAATCCATTGACTGAAACAAAAGTTCATGAAATCCTAAAAGAAATGACAGTAAAATCCTGTGAGCTCGATCCTATACCGGCCTCGGTCTTTTCCCAATGTGTCTCACATCTTCTCCCCACAATCACTAATATTGTCAACTCATTCCTTCTCACTGGAACGTTTCCATCCACTTTCAAAACTGCAATCGTCCGGCCTCTTCTGAAGAAACCCAACCTTGACGCAAACATTTTGAAAAACTATCGACCAGTTTCTAATCTTCCATTCATGTCCAAACTCCTTGAAAAAGCTGTCCTCAAGCAGCTTAACAACCACCTTTGTTTCAACAATCTCATCCACCCATTTCAGTCTGCCTATTGCACTGACCATAGCACCGAAACCACTCTCTTCCACATTCTGAACAATCTACTGATAGCGTCCGACTCAGGAAAAAATTCCCTTTTCACTCTTCTCGACTTGTCAGCCACCTTTGATACGACAGACCATTCAGTCCTTCTTTCCCGTCTTCATTTTACATTTGGTATCAACGGCACTGTTCTAAACTGGTTCAAATCTTATCTCACTGATCGATTCCAGTCTGTCATTGTTGATCATTTCCAATCTGAACCCGTTAAAATCGAACATGGAGTCCCACAGGGATCTGTTTTAGGCCCAGTGCTCTTCACACTGTACACTGCTCCTCTCGCTGAAATTATCAACCGCCATAATATCAGTCATCATTCTTATGCTGATGACACTCAACTCCAGAAGAGTGATACCCCTGAAAAATTGTTGTCGCTCTTGCAAAAAACATCCAACTGCTTCATGGACATTCAAAACTGGATGACTCGAAATAAGTTACAATTGAACGCGGACAAAACTGAAGCAATGATCATAGGAACTAAACAAAAACTGTCTTCCATCACAATTGACACAATCAAACTTGGCAGTACATCCATCTCTCTTTCCACGTCAGTCAAGAACCTCGGTGTCGTCCTTGACAATACACTGTCCATGCAAAAATTTATCAGTCAGACGTGTCAGTCCTGCTACTGTCAACTGCGACGCATCAGTGCCATCCGGAAATATCTGTCCACTGACGCAACATCTAGACTTGTCCTTTCTCTCATTCTCTCTCGCCTTGACTACTGTAATTCTCTATTGTCTGGTATGCCTGCTTCATCCATTCAGTCCCTTCAGCGCATACAAAACTCTGCTGCCCGACTCGTCCTCAGAAAGAAAAGATCTGAGCACATCACTCATCTTTTGCAACATCTCCACTGGTTCCCTGTCTCACACCGAATAAAGTACAAGATCAGCACTCTATGTTATAGATGCATTCACAAAACTGCCCCTTCCTATCTCTGCGGCTGCCTTCACCTCTACACTCCATCTCGCTCACTACGATCGGCCTCGGATACACTCTGTTTACGCATACCCAGATTCAAACACTCGACTGTTGGCCGCCGTTCTTTCTCTGTTTCTGCACCTTGCGATTGGAATGAACTTCCTTTTTCGCTTCGTCAAGTCTCCACACTCAGCTCTTTCAAGTCTGGCCTTAAAACCCACCTCTTCCCAAAATAGCCTCCCTTGCCTGCCCTTCCTTGTCTTTAGTTTCTACAGTATTAGAGTTATGCATGCGTGTGAATGACTGGTGCGAAAGCGCTTTGATTTGTCTCTGCACAAGATCCAGCGCTATATAAATACCATTATTATTATTAGAACCAACATTTCAAATCCCGAACCACACATGATTCATAAAGTGAGAGTAAACTCTTTTGATCTTATTCATAGAATCCCCGTGAAGAATCCACAGTCAACTGATTTACCCTCTCACCCGTCATATCTAAAACTGATGTGTGTGAACGTTCAGTCATGCAGACAGTAGCCGCTTTTATTCACGATGTGATTGTTGACCATGCTTTTGACATCGCCATACTGACTGAGACCTGGTTGTATGAGCTTACGCCGCAAGGGTACAAACTGAAATCATTCCCCAGACAAGTTAGGAAGGGAGGCGGTATTGCAACCATTATGAGAAGCCATATTCAGGATATCTGTACATTCAAACCCCTCGATTATACATCATTTGAGGGTGTAGCATTAAGGGTTGAGTGCAATAGTTCAGTGTGCCATATTATTTGCGTTTATAGACCCCTCACCATGTCGACACAATAAATGTAAAATACAGACTTTTATTACTGAGTTTTCTAATCTCCTGGATAAATACAACCTAGAAGCAGGAGACTTAGTTTTAACTCGCGATTTTAACCTTCATTATGAACAGACCAGCAGTTCAGATACACTATGGTTGCGTACTCTACTTCATGACCAAAGGTTAAAACAGCTAATATGTGAACCAACCCACAAACATGGTCACACTCTGGACTGGCTTGTGGTTCGAGAGAACATTCACACACACCCCCAGTTAAAGGTCATGGACTTGTTTTGTTACATCACGGAACACAAAGATGATCAACCTTGAGGTATTCCAGGCTGACATCAAATCCTTCATGGATGGAATTGACTCAAGCCCATCTCCTCTGACAACATACAACACCGGCCTCCGTCAGATACTGAACAAGCATGCCCCTCTCTCCACTCGCCTTGTTACTGACCGTCCCTCTGCTCCCTGGATGACTGATGAACTGAGGGCCGCCAAGCGTCGAGAACGACAGGCCGAGCACGTCTAGCGCTCCAACAAACTGACTGTCTCCAGACAGATTTATGCCAAGAAGCGTAATAAACTGAATGACATGCAGACAGCTGCAAAGTGTCAACATTTCAGCGCCTCTATCAGTCAGTGTTCCATGTCCAAGCAGCTCTATGCTGTATCAAACCAGCTCATTGGCAAAAGGGGAGGTACCCGTAAAGTCGACAGCTCATTGCGTCGACAGCTCATCGCTGTCCTTGTTCTATTTTCATTTTTGAAAAGGTGGATTTTGTCCTCCAATTGTAAATTCTTATTTGTGCTATGTTCACTTTTGGAATGCTGAATGGCGACAAACGTCCTTCATTATTGACCACATCCTCTACACAACATCCTGTATCTATACTTAGACTACATCCTCTAAACTACATCCTGTATCTATAGCCAGACTGCATCCTCTAAACTACATCCTGTATCTATACCCTGACTATATCCTCTAAACTACATCCTGTATATCCAGACTACATCCTCTATACAGTATCCTGTATCTATACCCAGACTACATCCTCTACACATCCTGTCCACGCAATGAGCTGTCGACGCAATGACATGGACCCGGCAAAAGTAGAGAACTGTTGCTGCCAAAAAACATTCCTCCTCAGGATCTCCCTGATGCTTTTAGTAATTATTTTAATGACAAAATTAGCCCACCAGAGGACCGATTTAATTATTTTAAAGGAAATTAAATGACATGTTTTAGACCTGTCTCTGAAAAAAAACTGTAAGAGATTTTATTCTTAAATCTCCAAGTAAGAAATGTGACCTTGATCCATTGCCCACTAACCTTTTGAAATTATGTATTGATGACCATGAAAATGGCCTGCTTGAAACTTGTCAGTCCGCTTATCGGAAAAGCCGTAGCACAGAAACTGCCCTTCTTTCGGTCACAGATAGTCTCCTCTCAAACACAGACAAAAGACTTACATCTATTGCGGCATTTTTATAGTCCGAGAGCCGAGTCTATGTACAAGTACTAGAACGTTGTTTTCCATCATAAAGTTTTTTTCTTTGGTGATTCTGCTTCCTCAGGGTCTCTAGACTTCATATCAGTCGGGGGCCAACTTGTATCTTATGGGCATAATTTTTTCTGCTTGTTGAAATACACCAACCCCTCTCATGCAAGAATGATGACTGAGCGACTCATGGATGAGTCGACCTAGATTCGTGCAGGGGTGCTAATGCTATCAGCTTCTCTCGCAGTGATGTCACAGGCACAGAAATCTGCACAGCGCGGCCTGCTTCCCCCCTTCGTGATATATGGGCTCCGCTGGTTAAGGAACGCGCACGCTAGCAGACGATGCTTCGCCACAACACACCTCCATGTACTAAAAACAAAAGAGTTGAGCGTCAAAATACATCATCACGGAAGGTCGCACGATGTCAGAGCAGGTGTGTGAAATACAGGATATTCCCACCATCAGGCGTCTCAGCAAAACAGAAACCAAGTCCGATCATCTGACACTTGGTGATGTTGCAGTTCAACGGTACACGGGAAACAAGAAACCACTTATGCCAGAAGAACACTGCCTGCGACATGTCCCATCTCTGGTCTTTCTTGCCACACGACAGGTTTCTCTCAACAGAATTGCAACTGAAGATCTGTCATTTTTCAAACAGGTACTCGGAGAAGATGCGGGACCCGAGTATGGAGGTTATAACACACAACGTGCCCGCAGTGCAGGACAACAACCCCAACCTAAGACAGATGTGGTCTACAGCCCATTCCTGGACATGATCCCATCTGAGCCAGACACCATGAAGACAGCCATGGCTGAAGCCCAGTGTCTGACACAGCTCACTGGCCAGGAATGGACAATATTCACCAGTGACCAGCAGTTGTACAAAGAACTTGTCCACATCACATGGGTTGGCAAAGAACAGTTTCAGAAGTTCATCCCAAGACTTGGTGGTATGCACATGCTGATGAGTTTTGTTGGTGCTGTGGGGTACCTGATGGGAGGAAGCGGCATTGAAGACATACTTGGTTCAGCATTTGTGGGGGTGCCAAAAATGTTGACAGGGAAAAAATACCCACAAAATGTGAGAGCACTGAGACTTCTTGTTGAGGAGTTACTACGACCCATTCTCTCCAACACTGACGTGCACACCACGGCTGAACTTACGCAACGTCTCATGACCAAAAGCACCCAGAGTAAAACCGCAAGACTTTGGGTTGAGTGCCTCATTGACCCAGTGTTCATTATGATGGCCTTTGTTCGGGCTGAGAGAGAAGCTGACTGGACTCTTCACTTGTTTGCTGTGGAAAAGATGCTCCCCTACTTCTTTGCCTCTGGACACGTCAACTATGCTCGCTACGGTCTGTACTACCTCCGATCCATGCAGCGCCTACATCCAGCCATCCTGAAGAGATTCATGGCTGGGGAACATGTCATGCACCATCAAGACGGCCTGTGGAATAGAGTTTGGTCAGATCTCTTCATTGAGACGACCTACATGCGCTATGGCCATGGGCCTTCAGGAATCATAGGCTCCACTCTCAATGAATCCACCCTTGCCATCTGGGCCTTTTCACAAAGTAGGCTGACCCAGCTATTGAACGACCTCCAGGAAATCAAAGAAGGGGATGTTCAGACAGTTGTCAACACACACAAAGAAGAGCGTCACACACGCATCAAGGAGGATGCTGCTGACCGAGCAAAGATTCGAGAGACATTGTCTACCTGCATTGACATCCTGGACACCAGCAAACATCCTGACACAGGCCTCATCAACGTGTTTTCTGGCTGTGTCATTGATGACCCAACTGTCAATGTCCATGAGGCAGTAGAGATTGGTGCTGCAGAACAACAGGCGTTTGAGGGCGGATGGCCTGCCAGTTTCCATCTCAAGCTCACAAAGAAAGTGAAGAACATGGCTGCAGTCATGAAAGTGACTGCAAAACATGCTAAAGTGGACACTGCTATTGACACTGAGTTCATATATGCACGCGTTCTTGCCATTATGGCGACTTCCAGGGAATCCATTTCCATTGAGACTTTGTTTTCCCATGAACTAGCTCTTCAATCTACAGCCCTTTTTGATGAGAATGGTGACATGAGGACAACTAGGAAGGCTGCTCTGAAGAACAAAATACAGATTCTGTCTGGTGTTCGCAACCAAGAACCTCCCACTGTTGTCATCCTGGATGGCTGTGCAATTTTGTGGACAGTACCTTGGCCTGCAGCTCCAGTTAAAGTCTCGGCTTTCATCACAGCCGCAGTTGCCACCATTTTGCGACGAGTTCAGGCAGCACCAGTGTCACATGTGGTCTTCGACAGATACTACAAACTGAGCACAAAATCATGCTGTCGAACTGCCCGTCAGAAGGGGACTAGTCGTGTGTACAACCTGACTGAAGAGTCGCCTCTGCCACAGCAAAGTGTCATGCTGAAAGTCACAGCCAACAAGGAACAACTGATACAAATGATCGTACATCGGCTTTGCAGCATGCAGCCTCCACCAGGAACAGATGTTGTCATCACTGGGCCAGACCCACACCCCATACACATGGGGTCTGGACTTCAGCAAGACCCTCTGTATCATGAAGAAGCTGATGTGCTGATGGCGTTTCATGTCATCAACGAATCATCATTAGGACAGAGGAACATCAGGGTTGTTTCTGATGACACCGATGTACTCATCATCTTGGCACATCATCTCCACATGAAGACCAAAGGACTGTCCCAAAATATGACTCTGTCCATCGAGTCGTGCACATCCACACATAATGTCATAAGCGTCAACGACGTTATCAGACAGCATGCAACCATAATGCCTAATCTGCTGGCAGCTCATGCACTGACTGGTTGTGACAGTTTCTTCCTTTGCTGGAATTGGAAAGATGACAGTTCTCAAGAAGCTTGAAGTATTCTCTGGTGAACTGAAGCTTGGGAAGATGTCTGTACCTTTCCAGGAAATCTCTGAGTCATGCCTTCAGTTCACTAATCTGCTCTATGGGGACGAGTCAGGGGCCAATCTGAACACCGTTCGAGCCAACATTTTCAGGAAGAGGATTGCTGGAAAGAGACACATTCCCCCAAAACTGAGTAGCCTTCCTCCGACAATGGCAAGTTTTCAGGCCCACATCAAACGAGCACATTTTCAGGCTGTGCTGTGGCAAGCGGCAGGGGAGCCACCTCCTCCTGATCTGGATCCTGTCGAGTACGGATGGCAGCTACACCAGTTAACACTCCGCCCAGCCCTTGGACTTGATGCTCAGCTGCCAGCTCCTGATGAAATTCTCAATTTGGTCAGATGCAGCTGTAAAACTGGATGCAGCACAGTACAGTGCACCTGCACCAAAATGTTTGTTACATGTACAGCATTTTGCAAATGCAGAGGAAGAATTGCCTGCAATAATCCAATGACTGTCATTGCCCCGCCCTACTATGAGGATACATGACCTGTCTTCAGACGCCCTTCAGCCACTATTGATGTGAGAACTAGCAGCAGACACTGGTGAGTGTTCCAGTGTTTTCTCCCTGTTAAACAATTTAAGTGATTTTAATACAACGGTTTCAAGTGTTTTGCGGATCAGCACATTATATGAAAACTAGATGGCGGCCATCTTTATTTCTCTAAAGTAGCCATTTTATCGAATATTTGATGTGTATTTCATCAAGTGTGATTACTTTTCTTTCATTGCATGCTATTTAACTAAGTTTGTACATTTTTTATGTCTTTAAATGCATGATACCCATCACAACATCTTTCACTCTAATTCAATGGCGGCCATCTTGGATTTTCACTTTTAGACAATAATGCCCAAAGTCTAGCGTCTGGCCTCCATTAGACTTGAAATCAGCAATGAAAACTCAGTTAGAATCGCCAAAGAAAAAAACTTTATGACGCAAAACAAGCTTTTTCAGCGGGCGCTTGGACTATAGATCTGTCAGCGGCATTTCATACAAATTCTTATCAATCGTGTTAGCACTGCCTTTGGCATTAAATCTACTGCTTTAAAATGTTTGTTTTTTATCTTTCAAATCGTCAACTCAAGGTTAAAGTATTACATAGCACCTCTAAAGTCATTCCTCTTGTGTCTGGTGTCCCTCGGGGTTCAGTCTTAGGGCCTATCGTGTTCACTTTGTACACTCAGGCTTTGTCTGACATCTTCAAAAGGCACTCATGTGGTTGCAATAAATATGCAGATGACACAGAATTACAAAAAAGCCGCTCCACCATCTGATTATAAAACAGTCATTACTGAATTGGAAGCTTGTGTAATTGATGTAAAAACACGGATGGACAAAAACAAGCTAAAACTCAATGAAGACAAAACTGAACTCGTCTTAAGGCAGCAGAAAAGGACCCAGTTACGATTGGCCCTGCTTCAGTTTCATTTCAAACATCAGCCAAATACCTGGGTGAATATCTCCATCAAACCTTAACTATGAACGAACAAATTTCATTCTTGTGTCACTCGTGTAATTTTCATCTCCGAAGGCTAGCCTCAGTCAGACCCTACATAACAGAGAAAAATATGGCTCAGTTGGTTTCCTTCTTGTCCTGTCCAGACTGGATTACTGCAATTCCATTCTTGCAGGTTTACCATCTTCCTCCATCAACAGATTACAGAACATTCAGAACAAAGCTGCACGACTGGTTCTTGCCAAAAAGAAACCTGATCATGTTACACCTCTGCTGAATCGGTTACACTAGCTTCCGATTTAGTCCCGCATTCACTATAAGTTAGTAACACTCGCCTTCAAACATTTTGACAAGTCTCTTCCACTGTATCTCTCCTCTGTATGCGTGCATGTCTTTGTGAGGGTACAGTGCTCTCGTACGCGTGTGTAAGCGTGTAGGCATGTTAATATGTCCGAACAGAATTCTATGTTAGAAAATCAGAAA
The DNA here is from genome assembly GCF_041734735.1 of Babylonia areolata. Classification (NCBI taxonomy): domain Eukaryota; kingdom Metazoa; phylum Mollusca; class Gastropoda; order Neogastropoda; family Buccinidae; genus Babylonia; species Babylonia areolata. The sequence continues at coordinate 5,287,720 of NC_134887.1, forward strand.
TATCTTAATGCTTATGCAATTTTGTTTTTAGTGAAGATGATATTTAATGTCAGCGTGTGTGTGTCTGTGTTTGAGTGTGTGTCTGTGTGTCTGTAAGGGAGGGACATCTCTCTCTCTCTCTCTCTCTCTCTCTCTCTATATATATATATATATATATGTGTGTGTGTGTGTGTGTGTGTGTGTGTGTGTGTGTGCTTATGAGTGTGTGTGTGTGTTTGAGTGTGTTCTATGAAATGCATTTTGTTTTAATCTAAGCCTTATTTACTTAAAGCTTTTATAATCTGATCCATCTCTTAAGTGTGCTTTTTCATTCATATGAACACACTGGATGTTTTTCATTGTCAGATAGCGGTTGATGTGTTTTTTTAAGACATGTTTATAGTTATCTGGATGATGTAAGGCGCTTTGAGCAGCATTGGTGATGGATATCGCGTCATAGAAAAACGATGCATTATAATTTCCACTGCAAAAACGAATTCAAGGCGAGAAAAAGGGTATCCATGTCTGACTGCAAATTAATGGAGAGCACATAAAATTATACCCATTTTTGAAAGATTCGAATCCAGATATGTTCGTTCGTTCGTTGTTTAGTTTAACGTCTTTTCACTGTAAGTGATATTAGACGAGGGTAGGAAAAAAATCGGATGGGTGGAGTGGGGGGTGGGGTGGAGGGGGGCGGGAATTACTGTGTGTGCATGCAAATAAGTGAAAGTGTGTGTGTGTGTGTGTGTGTGTGTGTGTGTGTGTGTGTGTGTGTGTGTTACATATAGAAAATGATTGATTTAAGTTTTGTTAAAAAAACAAAACAAATCAAAACAAAAACAAACAAAAAACAAAACAACCCCCCCCAAAAAAAAAAAAAAAAAAAAAAAAAAACAACAACAACAAACAACAAAAAACAACAACAACAACAAAAACAAAACAAAAAAAAACAAAACAAAAAAACAACAATATAACCTAATTCTTATGAAAAACTAACAACTATAACAGCGAACCAACTGGACTATTTAACAAGGAGTTGAAAAAGTCATACATTAGCAATGGACTGCTGAAGATCGTCAACACTGAAGATTTCAGTTCAGGGATGTGAAACTTTAACATATCGCAAGTTGGTATATGATCGGCTGTTATGTGAACACCACAGATGCAAGAAACGTTACTGACATATTTTGTCCTAAAACAATTATTTTCCATCTGCAGATTAGAGAAATGTTTTGCCTCTGATGAAAATCATTATGATAATGTTTTCCCATGAAATAATACATTTTCTGTTTATTCTTATGTAACTCCGAGTTACCGGCGTGTTTTTCTTCAAACTGAAATTTTAACCATTGGACTTTTTCTACCATGGTGTGACATTCCTGTAGTGAAAGCGAAATATTTAAATCTAACTTCATGGAGCTTCTAGCTTCTTTTTTAGCCAAAATGTCAACTTTTTCACAATCGTAAAAACCGCAATGAGAAGGAATCTAGCAAAAGGTTATGTGAGAGCCTTTTAGTAAGAGTTCGTGAATCAAATGGTTAATTTCAATAATGAGTTCATACCTAACCGTTTCTTTTACAAGTTCAATAGCGTGAAGAACTGATTTAGAATCAACACAAAATAGGATCTGAAATATAGTTTTCGGAAAGGAATCATGAAATTTAACGCCGTTAGAATTGCTATGAGTTCAGCTGTGAAGATGGACTTATTCTCTTCCAGTTGAAAAGAGTTTTGAAAGTTAAGGTCTGGAATAACGAAAGCAGCACCAGCTCCATCATTTACAACAGAGCCGTCTGTAAATATCTTTAGATGATAAAGGTATTTCTCTTCCAAATGGATTCGTACATGCGATGTAAGTAAATTTGTTGTCATCTTTGGTCAGATCAGTGTGATCGATATCAAATTGCGCTCTTTGAAGTTCCTATACAGGTGTAGGTGATACCACAGACCTTTTAGCAAAATGTGGGGTTTTATTCACGCCGGAATTTGTTAAAATACTTGACGTGTATGTTCCCAGTGTGGTATGAGAGGATATAGATCTAGCTCTCTTTGGAAAATCGCGGTCGGATTTGAGAGTTATTTCTGATTCCAAATCATTTTCATCCGTTAAACTTCTCAGTTTCAGTTTCAGTAGCTCAAGGAGGCGTCACTGCATTCGGACAAATCCATATACGCTACACCACACCTGCCAAGCAGATGGCTGACCAGCGGCATAGCCCAACTCGCTTAGTCAGGTCTTGAGAAAAAAAAAGAAAAAAAAAAGAGGTTGATAAATAATAGATAAGCGGACATAAATAAGTAAATAAATACATAAATAGATAGATAAATAAATAATAATTATATCACTAAAAAAAAAAGGTAGTAATAACAATAATAAATAAATAAATAAGTAAATAAATAACACAACTATGATGATAAATAAGCAAATAAATGTAAAACATGAAGACACAGATTCACACATACACCCACACATGCATAACAGATATGCGCCAAACATGCAGTTTCACAGATATGAAAGCACAGTCAAATACACATAAACGTACATGAGCCCCAACACACACACACACACACACACACACACACACACACACATTACCCTGCACCTCCTCTATCCCACTCCTCCACACACTAATTTCTAGGCTACGTATCGCAGCTTCCACGACACACACACACACACACACACACACACACACACACACACAGATGAACACTTACTTGTACAAGCGCACACACATACGCCCATATCCCCCACCCCCAACATATATATACAAAGATAGATAGATATATAGATATATATATATATATATACCCGCACGTTCCAATATCCAGTTGCTCCAACAGTGCAGGCACGCATACACTCACATGCTCTACCCCCCCTGCCCCCGGCACCCCCACCTCCCCCTCACACACACAAACATACGCACGTGTACAGAACTCTCCTGACACTTGTGTACACTTACACCCTTGCGCATGCACAAACGCACTCAAACACACAGACCCACACATACACACACGCACAGAGGCTGCCGCTGATTGGCCGCAAGGATGGGAAAAGATCTTTGACGCCAAGAACGTGGCGTCTAGTGTGTTGCTCATTCTATTGTATTTAGAAAAGCCCACAGAGACTCTGTTCCGTATTGAAGAAATTTGGGCAATGTTGGTTTGGAAATGATGTCGATATTTGTTTGATTTGCAAAGCATCGTGCTCTACCTTTCATGTTAGACTTAGGCCGCTCCCTCTCTCTGCTTTTATTTCTTTGAGGCGATCGATGGTGCAATGGCCTTGTACCTGTTCTTTTTGATATTCTTTGACTTTTCTGAGGACTTCCGATTTTCCTAGATGTAGGCCGCTCGTTGGTGTTGCGTTACCAGCAAGTCTGTCAGCTCGCTCATTTCCCTTAACACCTGCATGTCACGGGCAGTATGACCATGTGAGTTTTTTAATCTGAAAGTTGCGCATTGCCTTATGCCACTCAGGGCTTCCCATTCCGTTTTCAATTTTCTGTATGAGGTTCATTGAGTCGGTTAGAATCATTACATGTTTGTTTCCGGGCGTATGGATGGACGATAGCCACTGGAGGGCATGTGTCGCAGCTTAACTTCCATCGTTAGGCTGGAAGTTGTGATTTTGTAGGCAGCATTCTCTTCCCTAATTGTTTTTCCATTTTGTTTCGCAGTGAATCCCCAACCGGATTGGTCTTTGGTGACTGAGCCATCTGTGTATATGATGATGTCCTCTTCTTTACTGTTTTCTTCTATGAGTAGCTTCACTTCCGCATCAGTTTTGCCCTCTGGCCATCCCGACAATGTCTTCCTAGAGTGGGTGAAATGGCTGTGTTGAATAGATGGTTGAGGTTTTCGGGTTTTTTTTCCCCCATTCGTTTGTTTCTTTCAGGTCTTGTAGTTGGCATACTAGCTGGATTGTGTCTTCTGCTTGCCCCATCCATGATCTTCCTCGTCCTAGACGGCTGCCTTTTGGTTCTTTGACTGCGTCATGCAGTGGGTTTTGAGGGTTTTCTAATGCTTTGAAGTAGGTCTTAACCTGTTCTAACTTGTTTCTGGCCTGCACTGAAGGAAGGTCAAGCAGGTATCGCATGGTTTCTGTGGGCGTGTCTTTTGTGTTCCAAGGATCCTAGGAGGTTGCTTTGAGATGGTGTTGTTAGCCCAAGTCCGTAGTCGATCACACTGAGGACGAGTGATTGGTATAGCAGGAAGACGTGGCGTTGTTCAATACCTTTGGTTGCCATTGCTTTTAAGACTGAAAGGCCCTTTTTGCATTTGAGAACAGTATTTTCCGTATGTTTTCTGAAGGTCAGCATGGTGTTGAAGTGTATTCCTCGGTAGCGTAGGCATTCAGTTTTCTCGATCTGAATCCCGTCGAATGACACAGGTGGTGGTGATTTGCTCGTGGTTCTGTTGTTGAGGGTGCACAGCAACGTTTGGGTTTTCGCTGGATTGATGGAAGATCCTGTGTCTTTGCACCATTGAGCAATATTGTTTAGTTGTTTCTGGACGGCTTTAGTTCTTTCCTGAGCATCTTTCGAAGTTTTGAAGACCAGGCCATCATCCGCAAGAGTAAGCACCCGAGCTATTTCATTGTTGTTTAAGTCTGCAAGGCCCTTCGTGTAGACGTTGTAGAGGACAGGAGAGAGCGGAGACCCTTGTGGCAGTCCGATGGATAGTTTAGAAGGTGCAGACATCCAATCTCCGAGGCGTAGGACGACGGTTCTTTCCTGAGGTGCTGCAGCTATCCATCTTGTCAGTGTAAAACTTACTCCATACCTTAGTAGCAGCTCCATGAGGTGCGCAAACTGGACTTAATTGTAGGCATCTTCAAGATCGATTGCTACTGCTAGTGTTTCTTCTTTTCTTTGAAACCCTTCATACACCTCATATGCAAAAGCAGCTGTATTTTCCCATGTGGACTTGCCTGTTCTGTAACCCCCTTGATTTGAAGGGAGAATGTGCCTGTGTTCAAGATCCCTTGCAAGTTTCCTGGCTATCATGCGTTCCATGAGCTTTCCAGCAATGTTTTGCATGGTTAGGATCCGGTAGCCACTTACCTGACGATGGTCCTTTCCTGGTTTTGGTATGGGTTTTAAGAAGCTGTGTGTCCAATCCTCCGGCACATGTCCATTGTGGAAACTGTTTTGATATAGATTGAAACGTTTGCTTCTGTCTTCTTCCGATTGCTCCTTGATGTCCGAGTAGCGAACTTTGTCTGGGCCAGGAGCCGATTCTTTCTTGCATTTAGCTATTGCTTCGTTTAGATCATCTATTGTCAGGTCATCATCAGGTCCAGTCTGCATAAGGGTTTGGTTTAACTCCTCAACATATTTCTTTTTCTCATCTGAGTTTCTTTGATCGCTCTGTTGTATGAAATGTTTGAGCAGGGCGGATCCTTTTTCTTCATTTGTCTTAAGCTTGGTTCCGTCAGTGTCTAACATGTCTAGGGTTGTTGTTGTGCACGTTTTCCCTTCCATGCGACAATAAAATTGCCAGAACTCTGTCAATGTTGTGTCATAATTGAGTACCTCGCAAAACTGTTTCCACATGTCATTTTTGGCCTCTTGAGCAATGACTTCAAACTGTTTAGTTTTTTCTTTCATTTTTGTTTCAATATCTTTGTCCGTAGAAGGTTTTGTTCTTTCTTTTTGCCAAAGTTGGACAGCGGCATGTTTTTCAATCCAGGCTCTCTGTGTGTCGGTATTCCACCATGGGGGCTGAATAGTTTGCATCCGGTTCGGTGCCGTTCTTTTGTTTCTTCTGCGTCTTAATTTTTCGATGATGGTTGCCTCTTTGGTTATACTGAAATGGATCACGCGGTTTCATACAGGGTTTATCTGACAGTTTCTGTAGACTGAAAACTACCGGGAGGTGGTCACAGCCTTGGTGTGGAAGCGTCTCTGCATTCATTTCTGCTCTGAATTTTGGAGATGTTAGAGCGATGTCGATCACACTGTCACTGTCCCCTTGTCTTGTTCCAAGGCGAGTTGGGGATGTGGTTGTTAATGGGCTAAGAAGGATTTCCCCTATCATTCCTTCAAGTGCGAGTCCTTGTGGATTGGTGTTCCACTGGTCCCATAACTTCGATCTTGCATTAAGGTCTCCACAGATAATGACTGAGTCTCCAAATTCGTTCTCTATTTACTCTAAAAAGGCCCAATCCTCTTTTGTTGTGCAGATTCCTGGGTGAACATAGGCATTGATGAGCACGATGCTTTTGTGAATTCCGTCAGGTTTTTTCAAGATGCACCCCCACTAGTTCACATTAGTTGCTACACCATTTCTCTAGATTTATGGTGGAAACTTTGTTTTTCAGGTTTTTGTTCAGTATGATTGCTACTCCTCTTCCTTCATTCCTTTGAAAGACTGTGAAATTCTCAAAATATATTGGTCTGTCTGGCCGGTTGCACATGTCACAAGCTGTACAGCTAAATCGCTTAGCTGTTCAGCTAAAATCGGGAATTCCCTGCAAGCGACGCTAACTGGGTTGCACAGGTCCAGTTATCTCTAGCTCCCCAGCTAATTTAGCCCCCCAACTTTATAGGTGCTCGCAGCAGCTCTAAATCTCTTAGCTGATCAGCTAAATGTGTGTCAACATGGCTGGATTTTATTCATCAATATTTTTGGGAGAGAATACAAAGAAGAAATCGAGTCTTCAGAGAACGACCAAGAAAACTGTCAATTCACACCTTACCGGTACCTCACTCTTGTTTAAAAAAAATAAAACTGACTGTAAACTTAAATGCAATTTAAGCACTGGTTGAATGCACTACTTGTGCATAACTGAATTACTCATGATACAAGTTTATGTGCTCAGAATGTGAATTAAAAATGGAACCAACAAATTTTGGGTGATGCAAAACCAAGAAAAGGCATTCAGCAAAGAGATATTTTCCACTAAACCTTTCAATTAAATGTGAGTATCCTAATTGAGTTACATATGGTCAATGGGAAACATTTTCACAGTAATCAAAATAATAATTGATATTATAAATTTAAAGCCACCATTTATTGACTAATAATTAAAGAAATCTAGTACTCCAGTACTACAATCATGAACATTAACAGAAAATGTACAAGCTTTTGGTTGTCCTTTGATTTGTGTGTGTGTGTGTGTGTGTGTGTGTGTGTGTGTGTGTGTGCATGTGTGTGTGTGTGTGTTGAGGGAGAGCGAGTGCTGGATGGGGACTGTTGGGGGGGTGGGGGGGGATCATGAGATGTGTCACTTGTTATTCTTGGCCAAGTTGTTTCTCCAAAAGCCTAATTTCTAATAAGAGTTTCTCTTTTTGTAGTTTGTGGACTTCAGCAGCATGCTCAATTTCTGCCTTCAGCTGTTGTTTTTGAAGTTCCTTCAGCTCATTGTCTGCACTGGCAGTACTCTGCAGTTGGGTCTTGATGATCTCCTTTAACTCTGTTGACACAGTCAAATACTTTGTGTACAGTTGTTCTGTCTCACTCTCTGCAGGGGGCACTCTGGTAAAGCGACGACGGCCTGATGATAAACCAGCAGGTGAAGAAGCTGAAGCATGTGCTGATGGGAAAGGCAGATTTGTTGGAGGCTGCGATGTCACTGTGGCAGATGGCAGGGATGTGGCAGATGACAGGGATTTGGCAGATGGCAGGGATGGGGCAGATGGCAAGGATGTGGCAGTAGTATATGCCAGGGATGTGGCAGTGGAAGATGGTGGGGATGTGGCAAAGGGCCAGGGTGTGGCAGTGGTAGATGGCAGGGATGTGGCAGTGGTAGATGGCAGGGATGTGGCAGTGGCAGATGGCAGGGATGTGGCAGGAACAGCAACTGTATTCCAGACAATGTGCCCTGTATCATCCGAAACAATCAGAATGGGCATTTCTTCCAGTGTTGTGTCAGGATTTGGTGGAAGACTGATGGAACACCGTGAAAGAGAAATACAAATTGAAAGCAAGGAGAAATACAAATTCAAAGCTAATTGAAGACCTATTTTATTTCTATTATTTGTTCAACAAATAAGACTAATTTAAAAAGAGAAGTGAATATCTTCCTAAGGCCATTAGGTTTTAGAGGCAGTGTTAATATGAATAATGAGGTGTTTAACAAATGAGTGATCACGTCACCCCTCTGACAGGGCTCTATTGCTTTTATTCCTTGGCAGCAAACCTGATACTCAAACACTCAGGTCCAGAGAAGAAATGGTAGTTGAAGCACCTTTTACTTATAATAACAACAGCATGGCGTTAGGCAGAATCAAACCTGGAGCCTTTTGTTTCCAAGTTCAACAATTTAAACACTCTGCCATGTCATCTCACATAAATGATTAATATTTCTTTATTATTATATTTCACTGGTATAAGTTGCCTTTTTTTTAATGTTCCTTATTTTGTTGTTGTTATTGTTGTTGTTGTTTAATGTTCATTCATTTTACTTGTGGCATTGGATAACTGGATATAGGACTAAATTTGTTTCAGCAAGAGCATCTTCATATAATAGGTTACTTTTTTTTTATATTACTTAGTCAGAAAATTTTAACAAAGTAGAAATCAAATCACACACACACACACACACACTTCTCAAAGATTCACATGAATCTCAAACTGTACATGGTAAACTTGCTGTTAGAACTGATGTACACATTGTGGAAAATATGAAACTAATGTTAAAAAAAATAAATTAGAGAGTGGGGATGGGGTGGGTGTAGGGGTTTGGAGTTGTGGTTTACCTTACTCATTGTGTTAACTACTGTATGTCTCCTTGTTACTATGGGCGATATGGCCTGGAAAGACTGAATAAAATTATTTGTTATTTTTATTGTTGTTGTGTTATTGTCACACACACACACACACACACACACACACACACACACACACACTAGCACATCTCCAACCTTTATCCCAGTAATAGGCCTTTTTTTCCAAATTGTATGTAGTGTGACACCTACAGACGTTGTGTTACATAATATGTAATCCAACACCCCACCCCCCACCCCAACACACACACAGATGCATGACAGCGAAATGAACATTCTTTGCTTAAGTGTGTTTTCCCCTGCCCAAATCTCCAAATGGATAAGTTATCACATACCTTTAATTTCACCTTCTCCGGAGTCAATGCTGCCTTCCTTGATTCCTTCAATCAGTGCTGACCCCTCAAATATATCAGCCATAATGTCTAAGTTAGGCATCTCCTCTGACTTTCCAGAGCCGGTAGGAGGGTTTTTCCGGGCTCTCAGTTGTGATTTGGCCTCAGTAGACAGTTTCGACCATTTCTCTTTTATTTCACTGACAGTTCTTTTCACTGTGCTTACTGCATTCACTGCATCCGTGATCTGCTGCCATGCAGTTTGTTTTTGTTTGAAAGAGAAGCACGCAGCTTGCTTTGAAGTATCTCCTTTTTGTTTTTGAATTCTTCGATCAAAGTCAACGTCTCGCTTGCTGAGAAATTGGCCTTCCTAGGTTTTTTAGCTGGTCAGGTCAGGTCAGGTCATTAGATCTGCTACTGGTAACCTGTAATCCAGTACAACCTGTTCAGGGTCGGGTTGCCGACGACTAAACCGGCACTCCCACCGCTCCCTTCTGGGACTGGTGAGGCGGGTGGCTAGACACCCTTATGGAGATCCATAAAAGGGCGTCGGCTCAGGAGAGCCACCGACGGCCATCTAGCTCCACTGTGCTGTGTGCATGCCACACGCAGTTGGCCCCCGGGGTGTGTCTACCCATGTATGCGAAGTCTGGATCCGGCAGAATCTGCGGAAGAAACCTATCGGTTCAACGGAGAGGAAGGCGGTTACAGCAACGCACTGTGGAGTGCAGAGAGCAAGATGAGACACCGAAAGGATATCTTGGTCATCCACTGCATCCGTGCTCATCCTCCAGTCGTCTCGACTTAGTCTTGCCACTGGAAATTGGTGGACCCGGACGAGAGAGTGAGGTTGACGTTGCGCAACTCCTCTTCACTTTAAACAAACTCATCGCGCAAGTCATCAGTCATCCAAAATGACCTTTCATCCTTCATCATTTCATCACCCCCAAGTCCTGTGGCGACAGGCGAGCGACGAAACGACAGGTGTGGGTACACTGGTAGTCGCAGCCGCAGACCTGCACGCAGGCGGCTCAGGCCATAGAGTCGTTCTTCGTCGACAGGAGCAGCGATGGAGCTCGGCAGCCGTCTGAGCGTCTGAGCAGCCCTCTTTAGGAATGCACTGTTCACCTCCCTGGCATGAGGAAGGGGCTAGAAAAGGTGCCCTAAAAATTGCCTGCTCCATATCACCCTGGCCAGCATACCGCGGCTGGCGGGGACCCTACATCAGCGGTCGAAACAAAGAGAATGAAAAGAAAAAAACAAGGATCGTTCCTCTCACCATTGGTGCTTGGAACATAAGGACTCTCCTGGACAGAGATAACGCGGACAGACCCCAAAGGAGAACAGCACTAGTTGCATCCGAACTCGCCAGATACAACATCGACATCGCAGCCTTGAGTGAGACTCGGCTTGCAGGCGAAGGCGAGCTCTGTGAACGGGGATCTGGTTACACCTTCTTCTGGAGTGGACGAGGAAGCGAAGAGCGACGTGAGGCTGGCGTTGGTTTTGCAGTAAAAACAGCACTTGTCAGCAAGCTAGCTGGAATCCCAAAGGGAGTCAACGATAGGCTTATGACCATGAAACTCCCACTGGCATCTGGCCAGAAGCACCTCACCATTGTCAGTGCCTATGCCCCAACCATGACCAACCCGGATGAAGTGAAGGCGAAGTTCTACGAGGACCTTCACTCTGTCATTGCTGCCATCCCTAAAGCAGACAAGCTCATCATTCTTGGGGACTTCAATGCTAGAGTTGGCTCTGACTACATCTCCTGGGATGGAGTGATTGGAAAGCACGGTGTGGGCCACTGCAACCCAAATGGATTGCTTTTGCTTCAGACCTGTGCAGAGCACGAACTGCTGATAACCAACACAGTTTTCTGCCTCCCTACCCGTAACAGGACGTCATGGATGCACCCTCGCTCAAAGCATTGGCATCTCATCGATTATGTCATCGTCAGGAAAAGGGATAGGCAAGATGTACGTGTAACAAAGACCATGTGCGGCGCCGAGTGTTGGACAGACCATCGCCTTGTAGTCTCGAAGCTGAATATTCGAATCCAACCCAAGAGACGCCCCCAAGGCCAGAAGGCTCCAAAACGGCTCAACATCGCTAAGCTGAAAAGCATCACCATCAAACAGTCCTTTGTGGAGCTGCTGGAAGATCGTCTGGAATCCGCCTCTCTGGACAACCAGAATGTGGAGTCTGACTGGAGGACCCTGCGTGAGCTGATCTATAGTACAGCTTCAGAGACCCTGGGACCCATGACCAGAAAGCACAAAGACTGGTTTGATGAAAACTGTGATGAAATCAAGCAGCTTCTGGATGAGAAACGCCGTCTGCATCAAGCCCACCTGAGCAACCCAAAGTCCACATCAAAAAAGGATGCATACAATGACATCCGCAGGACTGTTCAGCAAAAGTTACGCCAGATGCAGGATAAGTGGCTGAGTGACAAAGCTGATGAGATCCAGGGATATGCTGACAGGCACGATATGAAGAGGTTCTATGATGCCTTAAAAGAAGTCTACGGCCCCACATCCTCAGGATCATCCCCCCTCCTCAGTGCAGATGGGAATACCTTGATCACCGAGAAGGAGAACATTCTCGAACGATGGGCTGAGCACTTCAACAGTGTCTTAAATCGCCCTTCCTCCATAAATGATGAAGCCATAGACCGTCTCCCACAAGTCCCCACCAACGAAGCACTGGACGATCCGCCAACACTTCTTGAGACCCAGAAAGCAATCCGTCTGCTATCCAGTGGCAAAGCACCTGGCTCAGACTCCATACCAGCAGAGGTCTACAAGGATGGAGGCACTGTGCTGACTGAGAAGCTTCATCAGCTGTACTCACTCATGTGGAAAGAAGAGACGATCCCCCAGGATTTCAAAGATGCATCTATCATTCACTTGTACAAGCGAAAGGGGAACCGGCAAGCCTGTGATAACCATCGGGGCATTTCCTTGCTCTCCATCGCAGGCAAGATACTTGCCAGGATCCTACTTAACCGCCTCACAGCACACCTTGACCAAGGTCATTTGCCTGAGAGCCAATGTGGATTCCGGAAAGAGCGCGGAACCACTGACATGGTGTTTGCTGCAAGGCAGCTGCAAGAGAAATGTCAGGAGCAAAATGCTGATCTGTTCTCCACCTATATCGACCTCACTAAGGCCTTCGACACCGTGAGTAGAGAGGGACTGTGGAAGATCATGGCCAAGTACGGATGCCCTCGGAAATTTATTTCCTTGGTCAGCCAATTCCATGAAGGCATGCAGGCTCGAGTCCAGGACAATGGTGAAACATCTGCTCCTTTTGCTGTCACAAATGGTGTCAAGCAAGGCTGCGTCCTGGCTCCAACGCTGTTCAGCCTCATGTTCTCTGCAATGCTTACTGATGCCTTCAGAGATGGCGATGTTGGAATCGGCCTAAAGTACCGAACAGATGGCAAGCTGTTTAACCTCAGAAGGCTTCAAGCAAAAACGAAGGTCATGACAGACATCATCAGAGACTTTTTGTTTGCTGATGATTGTGCCCTCAACGCTGGATCTGAAGCTGACATGCAACTCAGCGTCGACAAGTTTGCCACTGCCAGCAGGAACTTCGGCCTTACCATCAGCACGAGGAAAACTGAAGTTCTCCATCAGCCAGCCCCAGGGAAACCCTACGTTGAGCCCAACATCACAGTCAACGGTCAGAGACTCAGTGCGGTGGAGCGGTTCACATACCTTGGCAGCACACTGTCACGAAATGTGACAATCGACGATGAAGTGAACGTCAGGATTGCAAGAGCAAGCGCAGCTTTTGGTAGACTCAATGCAAATGTCTGGAACAGAAGAGGCATTAGTCTTGAGACCAAGCTAAAGGTCTACAGAGCAGTAGTTCTCCCCACACTACTGTACGCCTGCGAAACTTGGACAGTGTACCAACGACATGCCAAGAAGCTGAACCACTTCCACACAACATGCCTCAGGAAGCTACTGAACATCAAGTGGCAAGACAAGACCCCTGACACAGAGGTGTTCGCAAAAGCCACCCTTCCCAGCATCTTCACCATCCTGATGCAGTCCCAGCTTCGCTGGGCTGGACACGTGGCGCGCATGCCAGACCATCGGCTGCCCAAAAGGCTCTTCTATGGCGAGCTGCAACAAGGGAAGAGATCACACGGAGGTCAGAAGAAGCGCTTCAGAGATACTCTGAAAGTCTCTCTGAAAGCGTTTGATATCAACCCTGACTCCTGGGAGGAATCTGCAGTGGACCGTGACAAATGGCGCGCTGCTGTGCACAAAGGCGCCAGGTTGTGCGAGGCCAACAGGACTGCTGCAGCTGTTCAGAAGAGGCAGGCCAGAAAGTCACGGGCAAACAAGCTCCCTGACAATGATATGCCTGTCTTTGTCTGCCCCAACTGTCAGCGGACATTTCGTGCGCAGATTGGACTATTCAGCCATCTGCGCACTCACAGATAGATTCATGAGCATCCTTCCCCCCACCCCACCACCACCCTCCCCCCATCCCCCATCTCGATGACAACGATGGTCATCATCGATCTCGATGGACACACCACCACCACCAGCTGCTGGTGTTGCCTCCATCTTGTTGAATCCAACAGTGTGAAATTCTCGGCAACTGAAAGCAGGCCTACGTGCTTCTTGGAAAAAAAGAAAGGAGACACTTCCAGGAAACGGGGCAAATTTATTTTCGGAACGGGATTTCCCAATGAAACAGCCTTAGCTGGACAGGTAGCTATCCGCCCAGTTAAATTTGCTTGTGCAACGCAAATCTTTAACTGGCCAGCTACGGCTGGTCCGCTAAGCTAACTGCCCAGATAAGAAGCTGATCAGCTAGGCGTTAGCGGATCAGTTTGTTGTGCAACCGGCCCCACTGGTCTCTTGGAGACATAAAATGTCAAAATCATATGCCACTTTCTCAATTGTTGAGATTCTCATTCTCGCGCTGGAACAATTCCAACTGCCGATACTAAAGAATTTCTTTGACAGCCGCTTTGCTTTTGTCATTCTGCTACGTAAGCACAATCTTTTCCCACCTCTTTTGCCACGCCTGTTTTGGGGTTTTGGAGATCTGAATTTATGTCTCGTGCTATGCAGCTGATCCCCGAGGTGCACGCGAGACAGGGTTTTGTTAGCTTCTCAAGACAAATTTACTGCACGCAAGTTCCCTTTGATCCTCTAATGGTATACTCCCGCTGCTGTACGTTTTCTTACTGGAAGCATGGACTGGTAAGCCGAGTGCCAGTTTATATGCTCTACAGTCTATGCTTTGATTTTTTTTCAGTAAATATTTCGGTGCACTGAAGTAAATTTCTTGTGCATATATAAGTTTTGACCGAACAAGTGATGTGCAAAGGTGTAGTAGTGTGAATATGTCCTGGCTCCATGGTTCTTTGAAGTTTAATGTATTCCTGGCCTTTGTTAAAATTTCAAAACACCCAGTATATAGAGCGGACCAACATGGCCGACTCTGTTCTTGTGAATTGACTGTAGTGAAAATGAAAGCTTGTGGAAGGGATTTCGATGTATAATTATTTATAAATTAAAGGAATCGAAGAGATAACAACAATGCGGACCGTGCTTTACCGAACAGACAGTAGCATCGAGAATAGTCATGCGAAAAGTTATGTGAACAAGAGCGAATCATGAAATTAGTATGGAGGCACAGAAGGCATATTGGATAATTATAATATGCAGAAAATTCTGTTTACTCTTCGACGCTAAGCTTATGAGAGCGATTTTAAAACACCCAATATATAGAGCTGACCAATATGGCTGATTCTTGTATATTGACAGTAGTCGCAATAAAAGCTTGCGGAAAGGATTTCCGGACACTTTTGGATACAGTAAATAATTTTGGAAGATGATACTAACACAGAATAATGGAATGATGCGATATTTTCTGACCAACTGTATCGAATATAAATATTTATTTATAAAATGAAAGAATCTAAGAAATAGCGAAGATGGTGAGCACTGTGACGGGTCCGTAAACAGTAGCTCCAAAAATAAGTACGTGAATAGTAACAGAAGATGCAACTAGGGTCGAGAACTTTTTATTTTATTTTATTTTATTTATTTATTTTTTTTTACATAATCAAAGTGCATGTCAGGAAAAGCATCCATTGATTAGAAATAATGATTTTGACGTTTACCGCATCATTCCATGATTCGATGTTAGTATCATCTTCCAAAATTATTTACCATATCCAAAGGTGTTCGGAAATCCTTTCACAGAGTCAGCCATGTTGGTCCGCTCCCAATGGCAGCTATCAGTCAGCTCTAACCAGGTAGACAGCCTGTTGGACAAACGACCCCGTGTTCGTAAAGTGCTTAGAGCTTGGTCCATATCATATCATTTCATCATCAAATTTGAAAAAAAAAACAGCGAGCATTGCTCGGAAATGACACCACGCTCGGAATTGTGCCACACACACTACAATACACACACATACACAAGCATGCACGCACAAATACATGTACTGAGGTGCACACAAACACTCACATACATGGTGGTGGTGTGTCCATCGAGATCGATGATGACCATCGTTGTCATCCAGCTGGGGGATGGGGGGAGGGTGGTGGGGGGGTGGGGGGAAGGATGCTCATGAATCTATCTGTGAATGCGCAGATGGGTGAATAGTCCAATCTGCGCACGAAATGTTCGCTGACAGTTGGGGCAGACAAAGACAGGCATACCATTGTCAGGGAGCTTGTTTGCCCGTGACTTTCTGGCCTGCCTCTTCTGAACAGCTGCATATACATACTATCTACATAAACACACACACACACAAATGATGGAACATCTTATTATATTCATATTTTAATGGAAAGGATGACCATCAATTTCCAATAAACATTAGAAAGATGTAAAGCAGACATTGAGAATGCACACAAATTATTTGCTGTACCATTTGTCCAACACTGTCAATGGCGTTGGTCGCCATACCAGCTCGTGATTACACATATAGCGTCTTCTATTGCAGTTCCAGCATCAGAGGTTTAAGAAAGCTATCACTGTCAAGCCACTATGAGCCGTCAGTGTATTTTCCCCTCAATGCATGACTAAGCGTGTTGGGTTAGGCTGCTGGTCAGGCACCTGGTTAGCAGTGGTATAGCGTATATGGATTTGTTTGAACGAAGCGACGCCCCTTGAGTAACTGAACTGAACTGTAAGTCTCCCCACAAGAGAAGACCTTGTTGTGTACTTCGACTGATACCTTTCATGAGGTATTTTTCTCTGCTTGGAATGCTTTCCTTAAAAAAATGCAAAAGCTGGCCCTTGGTGTTCCGTTTCATATGAACACATTACAGTCATATAGAGCTGCAGGAATACTACCTCTTAATGAATTAAGAAAGCTAGCATCGGCAAAATATGTAATTAGAGCAAATGCTACAGAAAATTCTGTCAAAACTGAGATTAATATACGGTCTGACAAACTTTTTTCGAAACGAGCGAAACAGAACAGAAATCTAGAAACCACTTCTACATACGTGTCAGATACTTTTAATCAATTAAATGTTGATCCACAAAATGTTGCTCCGATTATGAGCACTTCACCAGTTCCATTATGGGAATTAACGGGAACAGCTTTTGATATTCAATATTGTACCATTAAGAAAGATGAAAATCCCAATATACTAGCTTCCCGAGTCAAATCACACTTGTCTGAAACATACCCCCACCACTTAAAAATATTTACAGACGGTTCTGTTCTAGAAAATCTGTTTGCTGGTTCTGGATATGCAATTCCTGCTTTGAAAATTGAAAAGTCATATCATATTGGAAAGGGCTTCTCAATTTTTACAGCTGGATTAATTGCCGTCCTTATGGCATTAACATATCTAATTGATCTGCCCCTAAACTTGATTAATGTTTTATTTTGTGTCGATTCAAAATCAGTTCTGCAGTCTATCAAATCAGGTTGTACGAACATTAATTATAACATCATTTTTGAAATAAGATTTTTGATTCACTGTATTCAAATGAGAGGAACTAATATTGAAATGTGCTGGATTCCCTCACACTGTTGGCTTTTCGCTAATGAACGTGCAGATCATCTTGCAAAGCTTGGAGCTAAAAACGCTTTAAATGCAATTGAACCTCCTCATCGTTTATCATCATCTGAAATGTGTAATATTGTTGAAAGAAATATGCAAAATTCCTTTATGTCTTCAGAAGTTAACACTTCTGCCTTCTTAAATGCTAAAAGAACTCGCAGGGCTGTTAAGAGCATGGCATTTAGGTTGTTACTAAATGCTCCATACACAAAATATTGTGAAAATATTGAATGCATTTGCATGGGACGTTTAACGGTTGAGCACGTTTTAACCCGCTGTTTAGTAATGAAACCAGAAATTACGGAACACGTGTTACCAGTTTCAAATGTTAACATTTTTTAGAAAAAGTTATATATTTCAAACTGTTCTTTATTAAAGTTAGCTAGCTATGTGTTAAATAGTCCAGTTGGTTGTTTACTGTATTTCCCACAAGAACCTCTTTTCAAATAATAATCTACAGAAGTAGTGCATACAATATTTGATTATTGATATCCCCACATGAACCTCTTTTCAAATAATAATCTACAGAAGTAGTGCATACAATATTTGATTATTGATTTTTTATTTTTATTTATTTATTTATTTTGTTGTTGTTGTTTTTGTTTTGTTTTGTTTTTATTTTTGGTCCTAACCCCGCTTCCCCCGTCCCGTCTCTCACACACACCCTTCCAATATTATGTTTTTTTCTTTCTCCAATCACTGACACTCACCCTCTCCATTTTAGATTTTGTACTCTATCTTTTCCACATTCTGTTCTCTCTCTCTCTCTGTCTGTCTGTCTCTTCCTTTCTTAGTCCCCTGCCCCTTGCCCCCACCACAACCCCTCCCCTCCACCTCAACCGCCCCCCTTTTCATTCGAATATGCAGAAATGTCGACTTCTAATTAAAAATAACAATCATCATTATGATAGAAATGATAATATTCCAAATGATAATAATATCATTTATTTTCAGTCTAATATCATCATCTTAGATGAACAGACTATAAATAAATAAGCAAGCTCCCTACAAGAGAAGACCTTGTTGTGTACTTCGACTGATACCTTTCATGAGTTTCATTTTTACCGCTCCAGTTTACATGTCCGTTTTGACAGACATATTCTTCACAAAAGATAGGTCCTTACTGAGCTGTGGGGACTTTCTCTTTGTTTCAGTATCAGTGTTTCTCTCTGGTCAGCAGTCAGGAGTGGGTACTGTGCCCGAAGAGCACTACACAGTGCGAAACAGCTGTCGTTTGCTGTGCATACAAACTTCCCATTTGGAGGTACAAAATGGCTACCATGAGCATTTATGAAACATTTTAAACCCACACCCAGCTCCTAAAGAACAACACATCACGCCACCCCAAGGCAAGTGTCATGTTAGATCTACAATCAGATTTGTTCTTTCAAATCCCTGCTCAAAGATTGTGATAAAAAAAATTAATTAAAAAAATTAAAAAAACATGGAGACGCAGTTG
The DNA here is from genome assembly GCF_041734735.1 of Babylonia areolata. NCBI lineage: Eukaryota > Metazoa > Mollusca > Gastropoda > Neogastropoda > Buccinidae > Babylonia > Babylonia areolata. Next base: position 5,306,292 of record NC_134887.1, read on the forward strand.
GCAACACAATAAATATGGAAGTGAGTGGGGCCAAAGCAAAATCTCCAGCATGGGAAGTTAGATCTGCAATAAGAAGCAACAAAACAACCCAAACACAGTCTGACACCATCCATTTTAATCAACAACACCACAGTTATCAAAAATGGCAACATCACAGCACAACATATGTACATATGCTAAAGGAATGTAAGAAACCAGTTACACAAATCAAATAGCCCTAGATCTACAACCAATGCATGACTGTGTTAATCATCCAGGAACAGAATCAATTCAATTCAGTTAAAAGGACTTTACTGACTGCTTTTAGCAATTGAAACATTTCATTTTCTTTCGGCTCATTTAGATATTCGTCAACAAGTAATCAATGTAAATGAAAATATGTAAATGAGTAACCCCGCACACGTTTACCTGATCACCAAAGGCACACCAGTCAAATAAACGGAAAACATTCCGTTAAACGTGTTCCACAAGTCAAATAATAACAAATGAAACACGGACATCTTTAGCATGTACATTTCAATCAACATGTAAAGGGAAAACATTCCGTAAGGTAATATTATAATAAGACAAGTGAAATTGAAAGTAAACGAATAACTTGTACACCCTTCCCGAACTGGATGCATCATCAAATAACGTAAAACTGCACTGGGTGCGAAAACTAACGCGGCACAGATTAATGACACCCCCACCCTACCCCCACGCCCCCAAACCAGGTGGCTCTGAGGCAGACAGGAACGTTTTGGAAAGTACACAAAACTGATTGATTGAGTGATGCTTTACAAACATGGAGTCATTTACACAACAGGCTACCTACCTGGGTAGAGCCGATTGACGGTTGCCATTGGGCGCTCATCATTCGTTTCCTATGTCATTGAAATTATGTCCAAATACAAATGACCATGATCACTCTCAGCAAGAACCATCTTTTGTTCTCTTTACTAATTACTTCATATGAATCAAGTCTTCTGAATTCTGGAAGCTGGTTGTGGAATCGACTTTATACCGTTTTTAACACGTACACACACTCACGGATTCCGAATATTATACCATGACATTTTGACGAATAATATAAATCTCACTGAAATTGTATTTTCCTGCCGTGTATTAATTGAACACATGTCTGTACATCTCTCTATTAGTTCCCAACTTAATTTTATTTAGTCTTTATCCTGATATGCAGTGTATCACAATGAGTTTCTTTCTCTCATTTTTATTTTTGAAATTTTTGTTTTTAATTTCCTTTCTTCTGTTTTTGTTTTTTTGGTTTTCTAGGGCTGGATATAAAATGCATGTATGCTTAATTCATTACCCCTACGAAAAAAAAGTTCATTCATTCATTTATTCAGTTTTCATGACTATGGTAAGTTTTGTTGGCTGTAAAAAAATAAATAAATAAAAAATAAAAAAAATAAATAAAAGCTCTTACGGTTTTCAAGCCAACGCCATGAACACTTACACAACTGAAGATTGCATGAAAATTTCGGAACTATTTGATAAAAAGTCTCAACTTGACACTGTTATCATTAATGTTGCATGAATGACTTAGAAAAGTAAAGACAAAAAACCTAGCAGTGAATCGTTAGTGGATCCTGTCAAAGACATGGGGTGTGTAAGTCTTATTGCGAACAGAAAACAAAACAAAACAAAAATCCAAAAAACAATAGACCAAAAGTCCAGTGGTCGTCAGCAAAGCAGGTTCACTCACAGCACCTATGTAGAAGGGAAGAAGGAACTGTTCACTGCATATAACTTCTCTGCACTGCAAGACCATGGAAGTGTCTCTCTAAAGCCAGCAACAATGAGTACACAAAAGACACGATCCATCCGGAAAAGTGTTTGAATATTGGCTGGACGTCATCTCCACTTCTGGCTAAAGAAGGGGAAATGGCTGAAGACACTGAGTCTCCACTGACGGTTCAATAGCCAACAACCAGACCAAGAAGCATGTCTGCGAACAAAACTTCAGTTGGTATCACTGAAAACAACAACTACTCTCACAACCAACTCGTGGCACTCCAATTATTTTTGTATTGAACCCCTTCCGATTTTAAGGCTGGAATGAAAGGGAAACGTTTCAATACCACCATCATCCAGTGTTAAGCTCCAACAAACGAAAGTGACAGAGAAACCAATGATGTTAGTGTGGAGGGAAGGTTGTGTCACTATGAATGGCAATGGAAAAAGGCTGCTGGAATTTTGTACTTCTTACGACCTCAATACTGGAGGGACCCTCTTTCCGCACAATGACATACACAAGCTGACTAGATGACCCATGACAAATTTGCCTGATGGAGAAAAAACTGACAATTATTACAGATGGGGACTTCTTAAGGAAGCGTGCTGAGAAAGGTGGTGAAGTAGCTGATGATCTGACACGTGCACGATCTAGTGTCATGGCTCAGGTCAGAAAAGAAGGAAAGAAAGCTTATAGCAGTAACAGGAAATTAGTGGTTGCTCCTCTGCCCCCGGATCCCAGGACGTACGCCCAAGCTGCATCAGTGGGGGTTGTAGACTACTCCTGCAGTATACGACACGCCGAGTGCATGGAGAATGATGGACTCGAGAGTCAAGGCCGACGAGACACAACCAACGACAGTGAAGGGTGCCCTCCTGATGACGTCACATATGTGTCACCAGGTGACCGACATTGACATGAACTGGCTGACAGGACCAGCCCCTGACATGATGACATCAGTGTCTCCCAGCGTCAAGGCCATGGTCAACAGCAGCGAGTCACGAGAGGGACGCCCCGTGACGTCACACAACACAGCAGCCACGCACGTTCAGGGCCCACTGGTTCTGCAGGAAACAGACAAGCTGGGCTTGACAGATTTTTTTGTTTGTTTCGTTTTGTTTTTTCCCGAAGAGCAGCCCAGCAAGCCACCACATGGTATCAGTGACAGAAAAAAAAAAAATAAAAAAAAATAACAACATGGGACAGACCTGACCATCAAATGAATGGAATTTTAAAAATTAAGATTGGAGAGCCTGTATGGTAAACTGAATGATATATGTTTTATTGATTAAGTCAGTTCATTAGATTTCAATTGTCTTACTGAAACATTTCTTGAATCAGCATTATGATAATAGTGGCATTTTCACTCTTCATTTAAAACTTGTTGCTCTAGCTATTAGATTTTATCATGGGAGAAACTTTGGGGTTGTTGTATTGATGGCTAGGAAAATATTCAAAATCAGTAAAATACTGAACATCAAGTGAAAGGGATATAAATGAACGTGTTTTTGTTGTTGACAGACATGTGATGCCAACTGCCTGTTATGTTGCCCCTGGGGGATCACCATTCTACGACCATACTGAGTTAAAAAAAACAGCATTCCAAAATTAGATCTGATACAGTGTGTAGTGATGGCCTAGAGGTAACGCGTCTGCCTAGGAAGCAAGAGAATCTGAGCGCGCTGGTTCGAATCACGGCTCAGCCGCCGATAATTTCTCCCACTCCACTAGACCTTGAGTGGTGGTCTGGACGCTAGTCATTCGGATGAGATGATAAACCGAGGTCCAGTGTGCAGCATGCATTTAGCGCACGTAAAAGAACCCACGGCAACAAAAGGGTTCTTCCTGGCAAAATTCTGTAGAAAAATCCACTTCGATAGGAAAAACAAATAAAACTGTACGCAGGAAAAATTTTAAAAAAAAGAAAAAAAGAAAAAAGGGTGGCACTGCAGTATAGTGACGCGCTGTCCCTGGGGAGAGAAGCCTGAATTTCACAAAGAGAAATCTGTGGTAATAAAATGAAATACAAATACAAATACGAAAAAAATGTTCATGCTGGTAGAAAGTCAGGCTGGTATGGCCACGAAAGAAGATTCAACTGCCTTGCTGAAACAATCTGTCAGGGAACTGTTGTGGGAGGGTGACGGAGGTGAAAACAAAAAAGCCCCAATGGACTGACAACATTGTAGATTCGACATGGCCTCCTCCTTGAAGGAGTGCGAACACAAGGCGGACATAAAATACGTTCCAAATCTTTCAAATCGACAGGAACACTATTTGCAGAGACCCAGGATTTGACACACAATCAAGACTTAGAGGAATCTGGTGAACCGGTCTGTGCGGTGCTCCAATTTCTCCTCACACACTTGAAGCGTTAAGTAGAAGAAACACGCACTTGATTTGGCTTGATAAGAGACTGTCCCTTTTTTCTTTCCCAGTCACCGGTCATCTGAAAGTATGATTTCCTGCTCACTCAGGTACTCAGGTCATTGCCAATTCCATGTTTACCCCCTTCTAAGGGGCTAAGGCCTATGTCTACGCCTACGTCACTGTCATCGTTTTGGTCCCCGTCGGTGTGTTGGCCAGCATCATGAGAGATGCTGAACTGTAGGTTCTCCTTCAAGAAAGAGCCCCTGTCTGTGTTGTAATGAAACATGCATGTGTTGCTGTGGTAGACGTAGAAGTTGTCGGCGATGACAGCTATGGGGAGGGCAAGGACCACAACCCCGGACAGCGCGCACAGTGACCCCACCAACTTCCCCGCCAAGCACGTCGGGTGGACATCGCCGTAGCCCACCGTTGTCATGGTGATGATGGACCACCATGTAGCATGAAAGATGGAGTAGAAGGTTTGGAGGCCAGAGAGCATTTCGGACATGTAGGCCAGGGTGGCGAAGAGCAGGGCGAAAGTCATGGCGCAAGTGAACATCAGCAGCAGGTCCTTCAGGCTGGACTTAAAGCAGAGGTACACAATCTGTAGACAGGAGGGCATTGTGTTGTACAGTTACATGGCAAAATAATCACTGACCTTTTTTTATTCTTCTTTTACTTTCTTTCTTTTCTTTTCTCTGCAATCACCCAAGATGATTCAGTGGCATTACCCCCACACTGCCCTCATTCTGAGTCCCCTCTTTCCCCTCTCCCTCATACGATTCTACACCAACGTTCACCTACCACAGTCCAAGCAGTGGCAGATCACATAAAGCAATCAATGGTACGTCACCATAAGGCCACATACCAGAGAAGCCCCTGCACTGATGCTGAGTCACTTCAAGTCTGTACTGTAAGCTTCCTTTCATGTATCCCTGAGTCAACCCGACCAGAGAGATATAGATATTTGCAATATCGGTCAGGGAATTTGAACAACACTCCCAAAGACGCATCAGTGAAATGGATGACCCTCTCATTATAAACTTTGTCTTCTGATTTCATCACAAACACACTCTGGGTGGCATCTGAATATCGCAAACAAGTTTTTGTCAAACCGAATGTTGCATATTTGAAACAACAATCCTATATCAAGCAGCCCACTTCGTTCAGGATTTCGTTGATTTACGATCAGAACATAGACGTGTCAAAGTCTAAAACGTTTCCAGTCTATATCACAATATTCTATAAAACATAATCGCAAGACATATTTGTTAGCGTAATATGCACGATAATTACTCTGAGTGAGTCTTTTTCTTTTGACAAATAATGTTTAGCGGACTGGCCATCTATTCTCCGTTAATCAAATCAGAGTGACCTGAGGTGTGTACACTTCTAAAGTTACTAAATGTACGATCCAAGCATGTTCCAACCTCTTTTAGCACGGTATCTTAGGCATAAACGTCAATGACAGGACAATTCATTGTTGGAATCAATAACCGTGAAAACGCAAGCTGCAAATGTATTTCTCCAAATGAATGCAAACGTCTTGCTCTGAACGACAACTGACACTGTGGAGAGAGAAAACAACAACAACAAAACCAACCCTTCAGATGTACACATGCAGTGCAATCTTACTCCAGCTATTTGTCGTCCTCAAACGCAAATACAAGGCAAAATGCAAGAAGACATGCTGATTTTTATGGCCATTCATGAACATACATTTTTATGATGAGGCTGATGCACAAATCATCATCTGAATAAAATTGAGCTGCTTCTATTGCCTTTAAATATGTTATTGCAAGAAATCACATATGCTTACTCAAAATCATTTATTAGCAGGACTACACTAATTTTCCATCCGAAAAAGAAATAAAAAAACAACTTTGGAAAATGTAGATAATGTAAGACATTCAGACTGAGTGTAAAACACAAAAGCCTTTCCTAAGCCCAGAGTTATAGCTAAAGATATGATACTTGTATGCTCTCTGGTTCTCTCAAGACTGGATTACTGCAACTCTCTTTTGGCCGGCCTTCCCAAATATCTGTTAGACTCCAACGAATTCAGAATAACGCTGCCAGACTCATCTCCAGAGCTTCTAAATTTGACCATGTTTCTCCTCTCCTTCAGTCTCTCCACTGGTTGCCTGTTTCTGATCGAACAGACTATAAGCTATCCACTCTGACCTTTTCTGCAGTCAATGGATCTCGCCCCAAGTATCTTTCTGAACTCCTCCATATCTATACCCCGTCTCGCCAGCTCCGTTCTTCCTCTGATACTCGACTTCTCAGGATACCTCACATCAGAAGTAAGACCTGTGGACACAGATCGTTTTCTTTTCAATCGCGGAAGACATGGAACAAGCTCCCTGAAAACCTCCGTCATTCTGATTCCCTCGCATCTTTTAAATCTCGTCTCAAAACCCATCTTTTCCCTCAGCAGTCAGTTCAATTGTGGCAGGACCACTTCCTTTGCGTTAGCTGTGCTTGACTATGTGTGTATACATATGTGTACATGCATGTATATGAATGTGTATTGTGTGTGCATGAGTTTATGTAAGTTTGTGCCTGCCTATGTGTGCGTATGTGTTAGGGTAGCTGTTAGATACACATGTATTGTTAAAATGTATGTATGCAGTGTGTGTGTGTGTGTGTGTGTGTGTGTGTCCGTGTGTGTGTGTGTGTGTGTGTGTGTGTGTGTGTGTGTGTGTGTGTGGTCACATTTTGGTGTGTGTATGTAACATAGATGTAACGTTTTGTGTTAACAAAGCGTTTTTGTAAAGCACCTAGAGGAGATTTCTGGATAGTGTGCTATATAAGTATCCATTATTATTATTATTACTTTAGAAGAGTAGTAATATATTCAGAATAAAGTCCCATGCATACGATATTTCATACTAAACGAACGAACACCCCCACACCACCCCCCACCACCCCAAAAAATCCCGTTTTAAATAAAAAAAATGATAAAACTGTTATGTAAATATATAATGCGAAAGTGCAAAATTGAAATTGAGAAATAAAAATGAGACAGTAATCTGATTGTTGATCTGTCTTGGCTTTTTGTTGTTGTTGTTGTTCATTATTATAATTTTCGTGCACTTATCAGAAGTGCATTGTCATTACAATAAGAAATTATGAAAAGAACAGATATTTCCCTATTTTAAGCCAAAAATTCGTGTTGACAGACTAAGCATTCAAAATGAAAATGAATATGTGAATGTTTCACACACACACACACACACACACACACACACAACGAAACAAAGAAACAACAACCTGAAACTGTGTTAATATAAACATTCATATTGTGACCATTGAAAAAAAATTCCACACGTTCGCTGGTAATAGGCGAAAGATAAAGTGCTGGTTAAAAAGCAAATTCAAACAGGAACACCTCACGAAGAAATATATAGAAACACTGAAAGCTGAGCTTTGATTATTGTTCATTCATCGAATGCTTTAAGAATCACAAAGAATGGTATGAAAATGTTAAAAATAACTATGATTTTGTGTTCGTGATACATGCTAAAACATCTTTCCAAACAGAGGCGTTTTCATAACATAAACATGTTGATACCAGGTAAGCTTCGACTGAATAATTAGAATGAAACCGTTGGGATTCGGCTTTCTTCACATTATGTAATCAATTGATTCTTGCAGTTAGTGACGACGTGAAACTCGGTAGTACAGGCATCTACTTCTGTACCAGTATTGTGCCCTCCTGGTTCTGCACAGCCTTTCAAATCGTGTGTGACAGTCAAACTGGATGGGCAGGAAGTCGTCGCTTTACGTGACAATATAGCTACCACACTGGTTGTCAATGAAAAAGTAGTAAAACCTGAGAGCACTCTAGCGGGCAAAAAACAAATAACCATGGTAAAAAGTTCTTGGCCAGTTGTGATGGTTAACCTGAACTCACCCTTTTATCAGGGAAAAGCACAGGCTGTATGCTGGAGGATGCTGCAAATGTCATTACTGGAAACCAACTGATGGGAGAAATAGGCTGGTGTCATCAGTTGTCCGTCTATGCCGATCCCACTATCTGTGCTCCTGTGCAAACAAGGAAACAGAAGAAGAGTGGAGAAAAGTTAGTTGCACCATCTGAAGTCCAAGGACAGGGTGAGATTAACTCTCGAGGTGAACTGCAATTAGCACAGAAAATGATCCTTCCTTGGCCACCATTCGAAGTCTTGCCAACCGAGCTGAAGTCAGACCATCTGGAAAGAAAGGGACGGTCCAGTTTTTGTAGAAAAAAGGACTTCTTCAATGGGTTTATGATGGGTCTGAAGGCAGGTACAGTCAGATTGTTGTTTCAGAACAGCAAAGACGGGAAGTATTGAAACTTGCTCACGATGTGGCTACAACAGGACATCTTGGTGTAAAACGTACCCAGGAAAGACAGTGGCAAGGATTTTATTGGCCAAGACTTTCTTCAGGTGCCAGACGGTACTATGCATCATGCGACTGTTGCCAGAGTTTTTCTCAAGGGTAGGGTTCACAAAGTACCACTGGGAAAGATGCCTTTGATGGAAGAGCCATTTCAGAGACTTGGTACTGATCTGACTGGTCCGCTCATACCCATCACTGATCGTGGAAACAGGACATTCTGGTAATTGTAGATTATGCTACTCGTTACCCAGAAGCCATTCCATTAAAAGGGACTGAAGCTGCGAAGATTGCCGAAGTGCCACTGGAGGTTTGGTCACGTCTGGGATTTCCATTGGCTTGAAAAAACTTGTAAAAATCCGCCAAACGTTATGCTCAAGCCTTTGACAAAAGAGGAGTTCAGAGGGAGTTTGCTGTTGGCTCCATTCTACTCCCCTGCAAAACCAGTAAACTTGAGTTGTCATGGAAGGGACCCTTTGAAACTGAAGAGAAGGTTGGAGAAAATGACTACCGCCTGAAGATGGGAAATATGACCCAAGTTATACCATGCAAACCTCCTCAAACAATACATTGAGAGACCACTTCAAACATACCAGGATCAACCAGTTGAAATGGTTAACGTAGTCTTGGTACCAGAGGACACAGAAGACGTTCCTTTGGGTTCTCGAAATGTACCCTTGCTACCATTGGTATCCGAGGAAAACTCAAGTGTCACTGTCACCCAAGCTGACCCAACCTCAAAGAAAAGACACTGAACAAGTGTGTGACCAATACAAGGACTGTCTTACTGACTTACCTCAAAAGACTCACGTGGCGCAGTTTCGCCTGGTACTACTGGATGACAAACAAGTGAATGTCAAACAGTACCCTCTGCCTTATTCCCAACAGGAAACAGTTGACTGTGAAGTTGAAAACATGCTAAGAATGGGAGTCATTAAACCAGCGTCCTCCCCTTACAGTGCACCCATTGTCCTCATTAAGAAAAAGATGGATCCACCAGTATCTTCCTGATCTCATTCATCTTTACATTCCCTCACGCCAACTCCGCTCTTCTTCTGAGACCTGTATGCCCACTATTCCTCTGTGCATGCTACCAGCCAGACGTCTCTGACTCTGCCGGCCTGATGCGATTGATGTATCCCTAAGAAGAGTCGCTGCAATGCAAAACGCCCAGCTCCTGATAGCCGGCGACCTCAATTTCCCCTCTTGGGACTGGAAGAAGATGACATTGAAGCCCCACCCAGCCAATGCCACACTTCACCAAGTGTTCATCGACCTAGTTTATGACACCGGTCTTTAGCACATGGTGCTAGAACTGACCCACCTGGAGAACAGCCTGGACATTGTGATGACCAACTGCCCTTCCCACATTCCCAGAGTTGAAGTGATCCCTGGCCTGTCTGACCACAGCATTGTGTACTTCGAGTACAAAACAACACCTGACCTGCTGAAGAACTCCCTGTGCCCTATCCTCCTCTACCGGCGTGCCAGCTGGGAGGAAATGAAACGGGAGATGGTCGAGCTCCAGCAGGATTACAAGGACACAGGTGATATCTCCTACCAAAGAACTCTGGATGAAGTTCAAAACAGCCCTGAAGGACAGTATGGCCAAGCACATCCCGAGCAAAACACCCAAGAGAAAGGACTCATACCCATGGATCTCACCAATACATGCAGGCTGATCAGGAATCGTGACAGAGCACACCGGCTCATGAAGAAGAGTCACTCAAAAGACCCCCAGAAAGAAGTCAGGGGTCTAAACAGGGAGATCCGAAAACAACTCTGCCATACTTACTGACATTACATAGAGAACCTTTTCTACTTCCTCCAACTTGGACAACAATCCCAGCGCAGGCCATAAACGTTTCTGGACCAACGTGAAACGCCAGCACTCCACGACAACAGAAGTCCCAGCACTCAAGTCCAGTGGACGACTCATCACTGACCCTAAACAGAAAGCAGAAGTACTCAACAGCCAATTTTTCACTGCTTTCAGTGCTGGTACCAGCTGCCCTTAACCCGTATCAGGAAGCCCATGAATGCCAGTACCACCTACTCTCTCCATGGCCACACCCTCCAGCGAGTTCCCTCCGGTGAATACCTCGGGGTCACACTGCAGACCAATCTTTCCTGGGACAAGAATATTGACAAAACCTGTGCGAAAGCCAACAGTGCCCTGGGCTTCCTGTGGCGAAACCTGAAGGAGCTGGTGTACAAGGACCTTGTTCGGCCAATTGTAGAGTATGCCAGCACTGTTTGGGACCACTACAGCAACACGCAAGCCTCCAGGATTGAAAAAGTCCAGCGAAGAGCAGCCAGGTTTGTCTTAAACTGACACTGGAATGCCTCTGGTGTAACATACTCCATCAGCTCCAGTGGCCTTGACAGGCTTTCCATGCTATATAAAATAAAGCATTGTGAAGCATGTGTGAAATGCACAGCCCTCAAACCTCTGCCCCCAAACAGCAGAAGAACCAACACAGCAAGCGCATTCCCTGCTGTACGGACTGTAGAAACACCACCTTCTTCCCAAGAACGATCCGCGACTGGAACACCATCCCCTTCTGAATCAGTCCAGTCCCCAACCCTGGACATCTTCCTCCAGAGGGTGTCCAAGCAGTAGACTATTCATCCCTGCCCCCCCCCCCCCCCCACCCCCCCCCCCCCCCCCCCCCCCCCCCCCCCACCCCTACCCCCAAACTTGATGTCACTTTGCAGGCCTGGCGCACTACTATATGGGAGTAAGTTGAAGGCTACGAAACCTATCATTTCCACGCAGAACACTGAACCAAATGGCTATTCACTTGCAGTGCAGTTGCTCAGAATATCAGAAAAACTTAACACACGGGTTACTAGAAACGACAATTTGAACTTATTTTAACACATCAAACAATATACAGACCCTTGCCGATCAATCTATACTTTACATGAACAGAGAATTGCTCATCAGCAATGGTCACAACTACGTCGCCCATAAATACAGAGCTTCTCTCACTTCATCAGATCTAAAGATCTGTTGTGTGTGGCTCATTGATGTAGAACGGTTTCATACTGAGTGACAGCAGGAAATTACTTCCCAGTCAGTGCGTTGTTACCGTACTGTATTAATGATAGTGATGATATTAATGCTAACACACACAGCCACACACACACACACACACAACCTGCAACATAGCTACGGTAATGCTTGGCAAAATATATGTGTTGAGATCATCATAATGACACACGCATATGTGTCAATGTTGCTAGCCATATGTTGGTCTTAAAGTATGAGACAGGCACAGCATAATGTCTAATGGTTCATATACAAAAGGAGAACAGGTGACACATATTTCCAAATCTGCAACAAAGGAAAACAAATCTTGATCCAGACGCGTTGACAGTATGTTCATGAATCTGTCTGAAACTATCATAAGAATTCACAAGGCAAAAACCAGTCAGAAAAAAAGAAGATATTCATAAGCTAACGGCCAATACTCAGACTCATTTAATAGTCATAAAAACCCACATCTCCCCTTTCTTAACGTGCATACTCAAATCACTCTATGTGAGCACTTTATGTCATTGTCATAAAAACCCACATTTCCCCTTTCTACGTGCATACTCAAATCACTCAATGTGAGCACTTTATGTCATTGTCATAAAAACCCAAATCTCCCCTTTCTTAACGTGCATACTCAAATCATTCCATGTGAGCGCTCACTTTATGTCATAGACGCAAGGGATTTCTGGTTTTACATTGGACATCAGCAGGTACCATTTATTTCCTTTTCTTTCTTCAAAACATTAATATTCAAGCATTGTGTTCCTTGAGAGTGTTATAAGTAACATCCTACAGTGAATATCATCGCCTGCAATCCGCACTGATAATCCGGCTACCTGTGGCTGTATTTTGTGGCACAAATGTGCAGCAGGCAGGATGTCCGAACCAGTTTACGTCACGGCGAGAGCCCTGCCCAACTTCAACGGCATGCCTGACACCACAGACATCTGCCTTGTGAAAACACGGGCATTGGAGTTGCTTTGAAAAAAATCCCCAAAAAACCTGGGTGCAAAGGGGTGCAAATTCAGATCCCCAGTTACAGTTTGAACTCAGATTGTCGATCTTCCTTTTTTAAACCACACTGTGTGTCAAGGGGGAACTTTTTTGTTTTCTAAAAAATGAAATGAATATGTTAAAGTATACTTCGCACACACAGAAATACACCCCACCCCAACCCCCACACAACAACAGATAACCGAAACAGTGTTCCTGAATGGATTGAAGGTATGTGTAAACATAAACACGAGCCAGTAAAGTCTCATTGCATTCAATATTCAAGCAGAAATGCAAGAAAAACCCCGATGAAAATGAAAACTTAAAGCAACTATTAGTACAAAAAATTCATTATGTGAGGATCCTCATTATATATAAAATAAAAAAAACAACAAAAAAACGACCAAAAAATAAAATAAATTTTTTTTTTTTTAAAGAAAGGAAAAAAATGGCGACAGAGGTGTAGGAAATGAAACTAACAAGGAGGCCCAAGTTCAGATGAGAATGAAATGGGTGGAGTAAGGAGAAAAGAACATAAAAGATTTCCTGCATATTGAAAGAAATCAGGGAGAAACAACACAAATGTCATTAACAACAAGAAAGGCAAGGCCTTCAAGACTCACTAGTGATAACCACTTAAAGTTGTTTTTCTTTTTTTAATGATAAGAAGAAGAAGAAAAAACATTAAAAAAAAGAAAAAAAGTTTGTTGTGTTCTCTATTCGTCATTATAATTACATAAAGCTTCACTCTTAAAAAAAAAAAAAAAAAAAAAGTCCTGAAAGCAGACTGGTCCCATGGATGTTCGGGTCGAGAATGACTGGTTTTAAGCACGAGGCTTATGCGGGTTCGAAAATGATCTTGAAAAATTATCATTAGAGAATGTATTTTTAGCGGAAAAATCGACAATGGCATTCGAAGTGATAACGCCGTTTAAATCATGTCATTTGGTAATTTCGGGCATTTAAGAATTTCTTTCAAAACCGAGGTAAAGGAGACGTTCCTATCACTTCCAACACACCGCAATATGCGTGCGTTTGTTTGGTTGTTGTTGTTGTTTGTTTTTGTTGTGTTTTTGTTGTTGTTGTTTTTGTTTTTTGTTGTTGTTTTTTTTTATAGATCTACACAAATCACTGTCCAACAACTCTTTACTGAGAAACTACGACGCTGTCCAGTCAATTTCTCGTTTCTGTTCATTCATCAATTATCGACTTTACACAGTCATATGCAGTAAATACGTTCATGCTTTGATAAATTCTTTTAGTTTGACGGTAAAGGAGACGTTGCCATCGCGTCAGGCTTTGCAAGATGTTTTGTCAAGATCCGCACAGACCATGCAGTGTAGCAAGGATGACCTTAACTCAGTGAAATTGTCGATTCTTTTATGTTAGTTAATTCAGTGTCTGCTTTAGAATATTCAAATGCAGTAAACACGTTAATAATGTTGTTAGTGTCACTGCATGTATTCTGACCAGAATTTGTATTTTGAGAGAAAATGGCAAAGTTAAAGTTTAACACACACACACACACACACACACACACACACACACACACACACACACACACCGAACATCACATTATAACATAAACTCACTTTGTTTACACAAGTGAGTCAAAAATTGATAATCAATCTACAGACAACCCAAGAGAAACAAAGGTTTTCAATTCAACCACACACACACACACATATATACACACACAAATATATATATATATATATATATATATATATATATGTGTGTGTGTGTGTGTGTGTGTGTGTGTGTGTGTGTGTGTGTAGAAACAAAGTCATTCACAAACCAGAATGAAAACACATCATTTCCTTGAAAATGAAACATTTTCAACGATCATGACCAACACGTTTTTCCATGGTGGTTCCTTCATTGAATGCTTTATTTGATGAAGTATTAATTGCAGTTCCTCTGCATAAACATATCAAGATATGGTGAAACACACACACACACACACACTCACACACACACACCGGATATGGCGCCAACCACGCACGGTAAGGGGGCGTCCGTAAACGTCAAAGGGATCGTAACGGTGTTCATAGGTGATGTCATAACGGTCTTCATGGGTGACGTCGTAACGGCTATAACGCTCTCAACAGTCATAACAGTCTTCGTGGGTCATAATGGTCCTAACAGACATAACGCTCAAGGTTATGACATCATTAAGCGGCGTAAGGCCCTTACCGGAAATGGCGTCACAAGAGCAATGTTTATGTTCTTTAACGAACAAGAAAACAGATTTGAAGACAAAATGGGATAATGAATCTGTTTTGTACACAATCAGCCGCTCACAGTCACACCACCCACTTCATCCGACCCCTACATACAGACATACATTATACAGGCATCGTTACACACGTGAGCCCTCGTTTACGCACTAAATTTAGAACATATTGAACAAATATGTTCCCTTGCCAGTCATTATGTGTGAAGAAGACTAAAGAAAAGGAGACAGGGAAGACAGCAGTACCGATGAGAAGAGGAAACACAGAAGCAACAGATGGAAAAGGCAGAGAAGGAAGCACAACAATGGCCAGCAAGACGGGGGAAAAACCCCGAAGAAATAACAAACAAGCTGCAAATTTGAAGAAAGTGAATTCTGGACAAAATAGCAAAGGCGCTCAACTTGGAGATCAAAAGACAATGACAGAAAACAAGGCAAGAAATGCCACATTACAATATACACAGACATGCAGTAACAGACAAAAACGAACTCTGCCAAAGGCATGAAGCACCTGAGAGATACAACATAATTTGAATGATGAAATCAATGCAGCCAAGTCATCATCCCTGATGACGAAACTGTCTGGTTTCCCATAAAAAAGAAGGAGAAGAAAGAAAAGAAAAAAGTCTAGTCGCCTGTCTGATGATGATAATCTCAAGACATATAAACAATGCGTTTTGTGTCTTCTAACTGTAGTCGGCATGATCTTTACAAGTGTCTCACATGACTTTCAATCCTTACAAGGATGATCATACTTCCATCCCTTTTCGGCTTTGTTTTTATAATGTCCTTGCCTATTGAAATCCAAGGCTGAGGAGCTGCTATCTGAAGAACAAGCAGGCTTTAGAAAAGGGCGGAGCACTGTCGAACAAATATTCAACTGTCGAGTCCTCATTGAAAAACATCTACAACACCAAAAGGACATCTTTCACAACTTCATCGACTTCAAGAAGGCATTCGATCAGGTGTGGAACAGCGGAGAGGCTTCAACATTGATGAAGGGCTCATTCAAGTCATCCAGGCCCTCTACGAACATTCCAGCAGCGCAGTGCTCCTCAACAATCAACAAGGACAGTTCTTTCGGACCAGAGTCGGAGTCAGGCAAGGATGCCTATTATCCCCAGTACTTTTCAACATCTTTCTGGAGAGAATCATGCAAGAGGCCCTCGAATACCACCACACTTCCATCGCCATTGGCGGCAGGCCAGTCTGCAATCTTCGATTCGCAGACGACATCGACCTCATAGGGGTCACTAACACCGAGCTCCAGGATCTAACAAACAGACTTACTACAAGAGCAAGTGCTTACAGCATGGAGGTCAGCACAGAGAAGTCAAAGGTCATGGTCAACAGCACAACTAACACCAGTGCCAACATAACCATGAATGGTGAGCCCTTGGAAGAAGTGACCAGCTTCAAGTACCTGGCAGCAACCCTGTCCAAAGACGGCACCTGCACAGCAGAAATCCGAAATAGGATTAATTCTGCAACGGCAGCGATGGCCAGACTGAACAGGGTAAGGAAGAGCAACATCAGATTCCACACAAAATTCCTGCTCTACAAGTCACTGGTGGTCTCCATCCTCTTATATAGATGTGAGACATGGACACTGATGGCAGAAACAGAAGAATCCAAGCATTCGAAACCAAGTGCTTGAGGAGACTACTGCACATCTCGTACAAGGAGCACAAGACCAATGACTATGTGCGGAACCTGGTCAGCAACCTTGTTGGGCCCCAAGAACCACTGCTGGCGACTGTCAAACGACGGAAGATGGCATGGTTTGGTCCAAAACCATCCTGCAAGGGACTGTAGAGGGAGGGCGCAGACGGGGCCGGCAGAGAAAGAGCTGGTCCGACAATGCCAAGGAATGGACCAAAATGACGATGCCAGATCTCCTCACGACAGCTGCCAACAGAACGGCGTGGCGAGCTATGACATCTTCCTCATGTCCCCCCAACGACCCCAGCGGTCGAGGGAATGAAGTGAGTGCCTATGATGGTATATGTATGTTTATTACGAATAAAAATGAATTATGCTTAATTGATGATGCTATTACACATGTTATTTACAACACACACAAAAATCTTTTTTCGAGTATTTGATAGTTTGGATATGTATATACTAGATTCATACCAGTTTAGCGTCTTCTGTCTATGCCAGCAGTTTTGTTTTTTCGCCGTTTCGGGTTGTTTTGTATTTGTATTATTCTAGAGTGATGTCGTTTTAACTTTTCTGTACAAGGTCATCTTTAGGGGCCGCACAGTCAAACTGGCAAGCACAGGGGAGACAGTTGTGTGGAGGGAAGGAGTGGGGAGGGTGGTGGTGGGGAGAGTGATTATGAAAATGACGCCGCTGTCGTGTATTACTTGCATGTATGTATTTGGCTTTATTTATGTAGCTTTTTGATATCTTTGGTCCAACCTTTCTCATATTGTGTGTGTGTGTGTGTGTGTGTGTGTGTGGAGAATACCAGCAACAAAATCTAAATGCTGACAACAAGGACAGTGACAGGACTCACCTTCAAATCAGAGAACACACTGCCCAGATAGAGGATTCGCAGGACGCGGACTGCCGACAGGGCGTACAGAATCAAAGTCACCGACTTCTCCGCATGGCTCACTTCTTCCGTTTCCTTTGAGTAGACCAACTTCTCCATCACGAAATGCAGTATGGTCTTGGTAAATATCACCATCTCCAGCCAGTTCCGTGGCTGCTTGAAAAACCTGGTTGACATTCAAAATAGAAATAAGACGAAAAGGAAAACATGTGATTGTGGTGGTGATAGTGTTACTTTTGTTGTTGTTGGTAGTGGTGGTGGTTGTGGCTGGTGTGTGTATTTTTTGTAGGGAAAGGAGCAGAGACCAAGGAGGGAGGGAAGGAGAGACGAAACAAAACGAAACGAAACGAAATTTTATCTCACGAAGGTAAAGGAGTAAGCACAAAGTACTTGTTTACATCCGGCCCTCTGGGCAAGAATGATCATTAAGAAGAAAAGAAAAGAAAAGAAAAAGCAAGAGTCAATTCACAACACCAACATTCAAATTACATAAGAATGAATGTGCAAACATAAGTACAGAACTTATGTACAATACAATATCGCAATTCAAACCCGCGTCCTCTCGGCCGTCAGTCCACGACGCTGTCCACTTCACCACGGCAGCTGGTAGATGCATAATTATTGCTGTTACGACCTTAGTCAACAACGTCATTGCAGTTTTCTTGACAAACCCCAGTCTTGATGGAACATGAAGCAAAGCCTATCCTAGCAAATGTCACCCACCCATCTTGGAAGAGGCGGGTGTTCCCAACAGTCGTCACCAGCATTCCTGGAGTGGAGAAGAGAGGAACATAGTCAGACACCCAAACGAAGGCCCTGGCCATGGAGTACATCTGCAACCAGTACCCCCAGGACGACTGGACCCATGTCTTTACAGATGGCTCTGCCACAGAAGCAACTAGGGATGGTGGAGCTGGAATCTTCCTCCGATACAAAGACGGAGATGAAGAAATTGCAATCCCAACGGGAAAATACTCCACCAACTTCTGAGCTGAGCGAAAAGCCCTCTGTAAGGCAGCCGCAACAGTCTCAAAGAACTCCACAAGAACAACAGGGCAGGTGGTGGTGTTCTCAGACGCTCTTTCCGTGCTCCAAGCCCTCAAGAACTCCCGCTGCAAAGAACAGAACCATCACACTTCAGCCCTTGTTGCCCTGAGTGCCAGAGTGGAGAAAGTGGTGATACAATTGGTACCAGCACACTGTGGCATCAGGCAACGAAAAGGTGGACATTCTGGCAAAAGACGGTGCACATACGGAGCAGACCAACAAACTGGTGTCATACAATGAATTCAAGACAATAATCAAGGCACAGCAAGGAATAAAGTGGCACCTCCAGCAACCCAAATATAACCCAGAAGACAGATACCATTTGCTGAAACGATGGTAACAGGTCAAGATCTTCCGCCTGAGGACTGGACACAACCGCCTGCTCCACCACATGCACACAAAATTTAGCATTTGACAGAGTGGAGAGTGCCCTTGTGGTGAGGGACCAATTACAACCGACCACATCCTTCAAGACTGTACGACGCATGTAGCATCCAGGAGGAAGTACTGGCCAACACCGACAGCAGTGGAAGCCATGCTGTACGGCACCCTGGAGGAGCTGCGACGGACGGCAGCCTTCATCGAGGACACTGGGCTGCTCATCTAACGGGAGGCGAACGAGGAAGAAGAAGAAGCAGTTTTCACATACATTTAGATATGTGCTATGTATACGCAAAGCATTGTCAATGTTGTCAAACATTATGTTTATTATGTACCTCCATAACTGTATTTTTCGACGTGGAGACTTGCTGTTCAAAAATTACGGTATCCTTGTAACACGAGTGTGTATACACCAAAATAACTGAACTAGTAAATCGTCACTCTCAAACACTACTCTCAGTTCTGGTGTACCAATCCTGCGGTGT
Source organism: Babylonia areolata (assembly GCF_041734735.1). Classification (NCBI taxonomy): domain Eukaryota; kingdom Metazoa; phylum Mollusca; class Gastropoda; order Neogastropoda; family Buccinidae; genus Babylonia; species Babylonia areolata. The sequence goes on from NC_134887.1 coordinate 5,325,528, forward strand.
CTTACAAAGGGATGTACATCTGACAGTGTTGCGTATGTATGTGTGCAGACGCGTGAGCACACTCGTGTGCAAGTGAAGGCGTACGGCAGTCCACAGGGAACCATCGATGTTAGGTCGCCAGGAGGCCACACACCAGAGGAGACCCTGCACTGCAAATGAGTCACTTCGGTAGTGTTCATTGGTGCCTGTCCTGATTTAACGTACTTAGGACACCACCTAGTAAGCCCCCTACTAATGACAATAATGGTTTAGTCGCGGAGCCAGACTGAGTGAGCGTCCCTCCCAGAGTGGAGGTCGCCACCACGTCCCTCAAACAACAGCCACCTATGAATCTGCCGACACTGAAGACATTGACAGGACTCACCCCAAGCACGGAAGTGGAGGGGTATCGAAACTGAGGTCACCATGAGAGCAGGGCATGAAAGACCACAGACTTATTGAGACTGTTTTGTTTATATTGATGATGATGAAGGAGGAGGAGTATGCTTGATTCTCTGAACAATCTGCGTGTCGTCAGCATGGTCAGACAGCCTCTCCTTACTAAAGAAAAGAAAACATTGGAAAATACTCCATCCAGAATGGTGGGGATTGCAAAAAGGGCAGGGTAAGACGTGGTGACCTTTGTGGACCATTCTACAAAAGCTCAAGACACCTGATGTGAACTAATTCACAGCTCCTGCACAGCAGTGTGCAGAGAAAGGTGCAAATTCTGCAAGACCAACTTAAAGTGCACATGCTTGTTCACATATGGCAGGGACTGTCACAAAGACTAAACATTGCCCAGTTGGAAAGAGACAACCCAACTGGCCGAGAAGGGATTTTCAGCAACTTTGTGATACCAGCTTGACGTTTTAGTTTTTCAGTCAAGCTGAAACTATCAAAATTGTTTATTTGGTTTCCCAGAGTGCACATTATGTACTTTGTGACTCTTGTAACCATACATCCGATGACATGCAAGTGGGATTTTCATCTCAAGAAAACGTCCCTCACCCCTACACCCAAACTCACATTACCCCTCCTTTTCCATTGCCCTCTGATGTCTCATGAGAGTGATGAATAAATGAACGCCCACTAACCCCACCAAAATACTTATTCAGAGCCATAAGTCTCTGCTACATATCTCCTTTGCAATTTCTGTGATGTGGCCTGGTGTCCCAATGGTAGATGCAAGCAGGCAGCAACCGGTCTGGTGCTGTGATTGGAA